>NC_059372.1:37402930-37702930 GCF_019703515.2 Myxocyprinus asiaticus
CATATCAATGATTTACTGTATAAAGCATTTGTAAATGACTTATTAGTAATTAATGAACTCCTTTATAAACCCTTAACAAAGGAAAGATTAATGAAAAGCATTACCCATTTTAAATGAATTATACAGTATAATGCATTTGTAAATTAGTTATTAATTATTAATGAACTCCTTTATAAACCCTTAACAAAGGAAACATTAATGTAAAATGCTACCATTTGTAATGAATTAAACATTATAATGCATTTGTAAATGAATTATTAGTTATTAATGAACTCATTTATAAACCCTTAAAAAAGGAAACATCAGTGTAAAGTGTTACCAATTTTAAATGCATTATACAATATAATGCATTTGTAAATGAGTTATTAGTCATTAGTGAACTCCTTTATAAACCCTTAACAAAGAAAACATTAATGTAGTGTTACCCATTTTAAATTAATTATATGTATGGGGCTTGGAACAATATTTCTGTGGCTCACAACACCAAAATGGCCTGCATCAGTGCTGTTTAAGGATTTTAAATGAATTTTACAGTATAAATCATTTGTAAATTAGTTATTAGTTATTAATGAACACCTTTATAAACCCTTTACAAAGGAAACATTAATGTAAAATGTTACCCATTTGTAATGAATTAAACATTATAATGCATTTGTAAATGAGTTATTAGTTATTAATGAACTCCTTTATAAACACTTTACAAAGGAAACATCAATGTAAAGTGTTACCCATTTTAAATGAATTATACAGTACAATGCTTTTGTAAATGAGTTATTAGTTATTAAGGAACTCCTTTATAAACCCTTAACAAAGGAAACATTAATGTAGTGTTACCCATATTAAATTAATTATATGTATGGGGCTTGGAACAATATTTCTGTGGCTCATAACACCAAAATGGCCTGCATCAGTGCTGTTTAAGGATTTTAAATGAATTTTACAGTATAAATCATTTGTAAATTAGTTATTAGTTATTAATGAACACCTTTATAAACCCTTTACAAAGGAAACATCAGTGTAAAGTGTTACCCATTTTAAATGAATTATACAGTATAATTCTTTTGTAAATGAGTTATTAGTCATTAATGAACTCATTTACTGTATAAACCCTTTACAAATGAAACATTAATGTAAAGTGTTACCCATTCTTAATTTATTATACAGTATAATGCATTTGTAAATGAGATATTAGTCATTAATGAACTCCATAATACACCCTTAACAAAGGAAATATTAATGTAAAGTGTTACCCATTTTTAATTAATTATACAGTATAACGCATTTGTAAATGAGTTATTAGTCATTAATGAACTCCATAATACACCCTTAACAAAGGAAACATTAATGTAGTGTTACCCATTTTAAATGAACGATATATATGAATTATATACATGGGGCTTGGAACAATATTTCTGTGGCTTAATCCCCTGGAGCCCCCCAAAATGGCCTGCATCAGTGCTGTTTAAACACAATAAACATATAATTTAAGAACAAATGTTGGCATGGCTCAATCAAATAGACTAAAGTCTTGAAACACAGTATATGACAGACAATAGGATGGTACTAAGTAATTTCATATACTCTCATCTCATCCCAGCAAACAGGAGGGGTCTTAAAATATCCTACCCCCATAAATATTTTACCACAGCATACTCTCTTTTCTGTCATGACTTGCTCTCTATTTTTCTCTCTCGTTTTTTTCTTCTGTCTTCACCAGTTTTCAGTGCATGGTGATAATAAAGAGCAAAGATGGGAAAAAAAAAAAAAAAAAAAAAAACATATAACTTAGTAGAAGAAATCAGCACAGCATTGTATATTTTAAAGAAATAGCTGTAGCCAAAATGTACCCTCTCAGTTTTGGTGGGTGTTGGAAGGGATATCAATAAATCTACAACTTCTCAATAGAAAGAAAAAACAAATTTCACAACGGAAGACCATAATCCATTATGAATTTAGTCCATTAAGAAGTGTGTTCTGTGTTTCTTTCAGGCCTGTAGCTCGTCTCTCCTCCTCACTAAGCTCTCAAATGCATATCATTGCTGAAGTGGATGATGTAGTGCTGAGTAATCATTAAGAAGTCAATGACCATTTTACTCTGGCAATTCCTACACTACACTGTAGTTGAAGCACAGTATAGTTTTGGAGAATATACTGTCTGCAATTTCTCTACAAACCAATGTGTTTTGTTTCTCAAAAGACACTTAAAGCCAAATAACAGTAAAAAAATGTTTTCTTTACCATCAGAAACATCTGTGAAAACCATGAAATATAAACATTTCAACTTATACCACAGGTCTGTTGAATGCTTGATATTGATTGTTTGATGGACGTTCTAAGGTGTGCAATTATCTTTCAGTAAACGCACTGCTATAAAGTAGTTCCAGGATTATTTCAAAGAGCTGTACAGGCTACCACAGCAAAATAACAAAATTAAACATTCACACTATAAATCAGATAAGAATGATAAACAATGTCTAGAATTTTAGAAATGTCTTTTAATATCCGTGGAAAGCACCCTCGTGCTCCCTTTCTATCTCTATCACTCTTACCCAGACACACACTTACACACATAAGCCACTTTTCCACTATTGGACTGAACGGTTCTGAGCACGGTGCAGAACGGTTATAGTAGCATTTCCACTTGAGCACTGTTCGGCAGAGCACAATTATAAACCATTCTTGACCCGGAATTCTCGGCACGGTTAGCTAACCGTACTCAACCGTGCTGGTGGAATGCCTTTAGTACGTGGTGATTGGTTTAGTGTATCGTCATGGTTTTATTATGATGATTTAACTAGTATTGTAGCCTACATTTATTTTTCTAAACACATTTTCCATCAAGGAAGTAGATTACTAGCTCATTTAAACTCAAAATCATCAATATATTCTCATATGCTATTTTCATATAATACTTATATAATATTTTGTCAATAAATATCCTTTTTAGCTAGTCTGGGAACATTTCTGCATGTTCATGTCCGGTGGCAAACAAAAGCCATTGGCAAATGATGGTAAACTTCTCGCTTTTTCTCTTTACTTCCCTTATTGCGACATGTTGTTTGTTAACAGAGTAAAACCAGTGGAAAAAGCAGTCCTAACAACTGGAATATGTGATCATCCTCCATAGTGCATTCGCTCCAATGTTTACCTCTCACGCCGTCGCCACAGACAGATCTGTTACATACATTCTCCTGATTTCACTGCACAACAGTGGAAAAAGAAACTATAACCATGCCAGCTGGCCCTGATCGGCATGGAACGTAATGGTTTTGCAATGAGAACTGTTCAGCCCGATGGTGGAAAAGCGGCTATTGACACTCGCGGGCAATGGCAAATTATTACAATTTTAAATAATAATAATAATAATAAAAATAATAATAAAGAGCCATACAGGCTAAAACAGCAAAATAATAAAACAAAACTAAGACATTGACTAAGTAAACTAGACAAGAATTTCTATAATATCCTACATTTATTTTAATATCTGTGGAAAGCACACTCGCGCTCCCTCTTTCTTTCTCTCTCTCTCTCTCTCTCTCTCTCTCTCTCTGAGCGGATTTTGGGAGTGAGTGGGCAGAGTTAGCATGCATGAGTGGAAGAGAACGCTGTTGTATGAGTGAGTTTCTTTTGCGGCTTGTTTGTGTCAATCTTTTGTTTGGCAAGCGTCTTATTAAGCAATTAGATGATGCCGATCGAAAACGCTGTTGATCAGCGAAAGCTGGACGATATGGCAGTGTCTCAAAGTTTGGATAACTTAACGCGGAGGCATGGCATTAAAGTCATCCTCTAGGAGCGTTGTTCTGTTGAGGAATGCATGATCGCAGTTGCTGAAGTAGTTGGATACTTTAGTATTTTGTCTGCAGCTAGAATGAATAGTGCTATAGTGCTTTTTTTGAATAATGTGGAGAAAGTTAACAATGTTGTATTGAAAGGGATTGCTGTTAACAATGTGCTCACCCCGGTAATGCCTTTGGTCCAGCCGGCAAAAAGGATTACGCTTTCAAATGTACCGCCATTTATTCGAGATGATATGATTGAAAGAGAATTGATTGAAAAGTAAAATTGTGTCTAAAATCTGAAGATTGCGTTAGGTTGCATGTCACCTCAGCTGAAACATGTGGTTTCATTTAGAAGACAGACACACACGACTCTAAAAAATTAAAATGAGGAGCTAAATTTAGCCATGAAATTTAAGGTGGACAATTATGATTATGTGATCTATGTAACTTCAGAAAGTATGAAGTGCTTTGGCTGTGGACAGGAAGGACATATGATTCGTGCATGTCCTGAGAAGGGAGATCCAGTAGTGCCTCAGAATGAGAACAGAAATGAGGAGCAGAGACAGTCAGAAACTGGTGAAGGATCAAGTGTTGTCTAAGGAAAGAGAGATAGAAATGATAATGGTGAACTTAGCAAGGAAAACTTGGAAGATGTTGTGAATGAAGTTGGTAAAACAAGTGTGGATGAGTGTGATGTAACTAATGCTAACTTGGTCGCAATAGAAGGTGAGGAGGACATGGAAATGATAGAGGATGAAAGTGTTTTTAAAACACCTGCAATAAAACGGAAATTGAAGAAAAAAGGCAATTGGAAGAGAACTAGGAAAGTGACTGGAGATGAAATGTCAGGAAAAGGTGTTGAAAATCCTGGGATTCAGATGGAATCAGATATGAGCAATATTGATGAGTCTGCCCCAGAAAGTGGAAGTGAATTTGAATTCCTACAAACAACTAAGGGAATGAAAGGGGTGAGAGTGGAAGATTATTTCCCAGATCGAGAATTGTTTATTAATTCAGCTAGAATGTCGATGAAAGAGAAGGGTGCAAATAGCTTTACTGATCAAGAGATTTATAGATTGAAGAAAATTGTGCAAAAGCTGAAACTGAATATACCGAATGATGAATTTGAAACAGAATGATTTCTTTATTTTTCTTGTGTGGTATATGTGGTTGGTTTGCCCATGACTGGTCTTTATTCATTCTTTTATGAGTACGATAAGATTGGGCACACTCAATATAAATGGTGCACGAGAAAGCAGGAAGAAAACAATGCTTTTTGAACTAATAAGACAAAATAAATATGATGTGATGTTGGTTCAAGAAACCCATAGTGATGTTAAAAATGAAAGTGACTGGAAGATGGAATGGGATGGAGAAGTTATTTTAAGTCATAAAACTTCATCTAGTGGTGGTGTAGCTGTCCTTTTTAAAAACATTTTAAACCTTTATCATATGAGGTTGAATACATTGCTGAAGGGCAGTTATTGAAAGTCAGAGCAAAATTTGAAAAGTTTGTTTCAGTTTTTGTAAACATTTATGCTCCTGTTCTTGGTCATGAAAGAGTCTGACTTATAAAGAAATTGAATGATGATCTTTCTAGTTTTAAATAAGAAGAGTAAATGTTTATGGGAGGAGATTTTAATTGTACAGCAAATGACAAAGTAGATAGGAATCATAAAGAGCCTCATATTGCATCTCAGCATGAAATATTGAAACTCACTGCTGAACATGATCTCTATGATATTTGGAGAATTTTGCATAAAAATGAAAGACAATATACATGGGCACAGCCAAGAGAGAATTTTATTACTTTGGCTAGACTGGATAGATTTATTGTTTTAAACACCATTTTAATGTTATAAAGAAATGTGTGATTTTACCTGTAAGTTTTTCAGACCACTGTTTAGTTGACTGTAACATTTATATAGTGAATATAAAACCTAAAAGTGCTTATTGGTAATTTAATGTCTCATTGTTGCAGGATACGTTTTTTATTGAGACGTTTACATATTTTTGGAAACAGTTTGGGTTGAAGAAGCATGAATATAGATAACTTCGACAGTGGTGGGATTATGGTAAAATGGAGATACAGCAACTGTGCTGTCAGTACACTCTCAATGTTTCTAGGGACATTTCCCGGTCAATGGGAGACCTATAGATCGAAATAGTGGAACTGCAAAATTCAGTAGCGTCCAAAGGCATACTGAGCTCCTCAAATCCAAAAGGAAGATTTTAAATGAACTGTTAGGTGTTAAAGCACAGGGCGCGTTGGACCGCTCTCGATTTCAGAGTGTTGAGCAGATGGATGGCCCGACTAAGTTCTTCTTTGGTCTAGAAAAAAAGAATGGGCAAAGCCAGTTTATTCACTCGCTATACTCAACAACTGGAACAGACATAACAGAGCCCAATGAAATTAGGAAAAGAGCTGTGTCATTCTATTCAGAATTGTATAAGAGTGAGAGTCCAGAAGTGGAAGAGTCAGCCAATTCATTTTATACAGGGTTGCCGAAAGTGCCAGATAAAGTTAATTCTAAACTTCAGAGGCCCATTTCCACAGGAGAATTGCAGATTGCACTGCAGAGCATGGAATGTGGCAGGGCACCTGGAATGGATGGTCTCCCTATTGACTTTTACAAGACTTTTTGGTCAGTAATAGGGGATGACTTGCTTGCAGTATTCAATGAGAGTCTGGCTGATGGCTTGTTACCACTGAACTGCAGAAGGGCAGTCATAACTCTTCTGCCGAAGAAGGGAGATTTGAAAGATATAAAGAATTGCCGACCCATTTCACTTCTGTGTACTGATTTAAAAATGTTATCTAAGGTTTTGACAATAAGGCTGAGGGATGTGGTTGGTCGGGTCATTCATAATGATCAGACATACTGTGTGCCTAATAGGTCCATCTTTGATAATATATTTTTAATTCGGGATATTTTGGAAATCTCTAGGTTATTGAGATTAAATACTGGTCTTATATCCATAGATCAGGAAAAGGTGTTTGACCGGGTTGAGCACAGCTATCTCTGGCATATGCTGGAGGGTTTTGGGTTCAGCTCAGGTTTTATTGCCATGATCATGGTCTTGTATCAGGACATTGAGAGTGTATTGAAAATAAATGGTTGTTTGTGTGCACCTTTTAATGTTCAAAGAGGGATCAGAGAGGGATGTGCATTATCAGGAATGCTGTATGCCTTGGCTATTGAACCTCTGCTTGTGAAAATTAGAAATAGTATTGAAGGCTGGTCTATACCACACTCAAGGGAAAAAGTTAAATTATCATCTTATGCTGATGATATCATTGTTATAATTAAATATCAAAATGATACAATAGTGCTAAAGAATATTATTGATGTTTTTGGCCTTATTTCTTCAAAGTAAATTGGTCAAAAAGTGAAGCATTGGTTTGTGGTAAATGGGTTGGAGGTCCTCCTAAATTACCAGGAGGCCTGTCCTGGAAAAGTGATGGAATAAAATATCTGGGAGTTTATCTTGGGAATGATTCTATGTTACAAAAAAACTGGGAAGGTGTTTTAGAAAAAGTAAAAGGTAAACTTGAAAAATGGAAGTGGCTTTTGCCAAAAATGTCATTTAGAGGGAGAGTTATAGTTATTAATAATTTGGTTGCATCAATGTTATGGCACTGTTTGACTTGTGTTGATCCTCCAAGTGGGCTTTTGGCAAAATTACAAACCGTTATAGTAGACTTTTTCTGGAATGGATTTCACTGGATAGCCCAGAGCATACTTTTTCTGCCTACGGAGAAGGGCAGACAAGAACTTATACATCTGGCCAGCAGAAGAGCGGCTTTTCGACTGTTGTTTATACAGAGTTGACAGGACCAGTGGATTTGTTCTGGAGGAAAGTAGCTGACATTATTTTTAATCAAGTGAGTGGATTGAACTTGAACTCTGTACTCTTTTTAACAGACTTCAGCAAGCTACAGTTTAATACATCAACTTAATTCTACAAAGGACTTCTTAATGTCTGGCAGCTATTTACAAAATGGAGACAAGACACAACATCTCTGTACTGGCTGCTTGAGGAACCTCTTGTTTATGGAGCGAGTTTGGATGTGGCTTGTGAAGTCACACCAGGACTATCTCAAATCTTATGTTCATCTAAAGCATTAAATTTACATAATTTAATGGACATTGGTGGTCCTGAGCTAAGTAATGCTCAAGCTGTGGCATCTCATTTGGGAGTTCAGTCTGTACGACAGGTTGGAAAAGTGTTAGATTTTCTAGTGCAAAGGTTGACAGCAGAAGAAAAAAATGTTGTTAAAAGAATACTATAATGGCAAAGTGGTTCCTATTAATTCAGATCCATTCCCAAAAATGTTATTTACTCCTGATTTAAAAGGTTTGAATGTTTTTTTTTTTTTTTTTTTTTTTGGAATTGGAAAGTCTGGAGAATCTGAATTTTCAAGATGCTCAAAGTAAAGTGTTATATAAATGTTGTGTAAAAGTTTTAAATAAAACAACTCTTATGGAACGAAGGTGTACAATGTCAATCTCTCTCTCTCTCTCTCTCTCTCTCTCTCTCTGTGCGCATGCGTGAGTGTGGCAGAGTGAGTGGAGCATGGCTGTGAGTGTGACTACTGTTTTCATCTCTATCTTTAACAGTCAGTTTGTGGTTTCAAATTATTTTCAAAGCTGTTTTTCTTAAAGTTTGCTGGCTTCATTATTTGGTGTTGGTGAGGATGCAACCAGCCAATTTTGGTGGTTACGATGGCCAGTGCTAAGGAGGGAACAGGGTTTGAGCAACTTACCCGGCAGCATGGAGTTAAGGTGCCACTCGGCGTGCTCAGTGGAAGAGTGTAGCTTGACTGTCGGAGCCGTGGTGGGACACTGCAGCATAAAATTGGCATCAGTGAATGATGAATGGTGCAATTGTTCTTTTTCTGGATTCAATTGAAAAATTAAATTCACTTGTTAAGCCTGGAATTGTGGTGAAAAATTCACAAACCACAGTGTTTCCACTTGTTAACCCCGCTCTGAAAATTACCCTGTCCAATGTACCACCATTTATTAAAGATGATGTACTGGAGCGAGAATTGTCTCGTTTGTGCCAGTAATTAAAAAGATACCAGTAGGGTGCAAGCCTCCGCTTTTGAAACACATTGTATAATTTAGGAAACAGGGGCCGGTTGCACCAGCTATATATACGTTACAACTTAGCCGTACTTAGGCGTAAATGGGCACTAAGTCACAATTTACGCACTACTAAATATTTGAACATTGCACCGTTAAACTTAGGTAGGACGTAATCCTATGTATAAACTAAATATTTACGCAAGCCTCCGACCAGGAGTAACGGATGGAATAAAAAAGCAGACTTATTTAATTACATCAATGAGCTCATGTTTTGGCTGACAGGCATCAATCCTTTCAACATATATGATGGTGTTGGCATTTACACTAGTTTACATTTACGAGAGAGAAAAAAAAATTACTTTTAAACAGCTCTTTACCTTGAAACCGATCAAACGGTGCCATTTTCAGGATGCGTCGTCCGGTGTCAAGTTTCAACATAAACGAAATATATAAGATATTAAAATGAATAAATGTCTATTTTTCCAGCCTGTTGTATTAGTATTTATTTATCACCCTCATTTATTTAGACACAGTTCTTGTTATTTACACAGGGCAAATATACTATTTATTAAATCTACTTTTATTACGTATTGTATTTTAATGGGGATGTAATTTATTACAGCTGAGCAAACAAGGTTTGAACATCAACATAACAAGATCAAATTGCAGCTGATGGCTTCTTTGTACAAATTTGAAGGCTGCTTATTGGATAAATATAGGAAAAACATCATATTATGTGACTACGCATTACTTTACGGAGAGCTTACGACCTACTAGTTAAGTGTTGCCTTAAGAACAGGTGGTGCAACCAAATTAAGCACTGACTTAGTTACAAACTAACTAGTGGTTACTAAGCCCTTAGTGTGAACTTTACGTCCCAACTTACGTGAGAACTTATGCACAGCTGGTGCAACCGTACCCAGATGTATATGGTGCTGAAGAGCGGAGCTGAAAAGTTGAATGTGGCGTTTAAGTTTAAAGTGTATGAATTTGATTAGGTCATCTTTGCAACAGCTGAGACCATGAAGTGTTTCAGCTGCGGTAAGGAAGGACATTTATTTCGGGTGTGCCCTAGTAACACTAGTGAACAGCATAGCCTAGAATCTAGTGAGATTCGTGATGGTGATATGAAAGCAACAGCTTTGAAAAATATGGCAGAAAAAGAAAATAACACTGTAAAGAAAGTTAACAGCGTGCAACAAAAAGTGCAAGCTGTTGAGAATATAGAAAGTAATGAAAATAATAAAGAACAAATAGCAGAGGAAGTTGCATTAAGTTCTGGTCACACAGGAGATTTTAGAAGTTGATGAACCTGATTTTAAGGTACCAACAACAAAACGGAAAGCAAAAAGATCAAAAGTCAGTAAACAAAGTTCAAAGAGAGGGCTCATTAAAAACAAGCAGAGGTAAAAGAAGGTGCAATAAAAGGTGGAGACACAGTTAGTGAAATGGAGTACACTTCAGAGTCTGATATTGAAAGAGAACTCTCTGATCAATCTGTTACACATGCAAGGAAAAATGAAAATCATTATAGTTTAGAAAAAATGTGCAGCTCTTTACAAGTGACAAAAGGAAAACGAAATGTTGTGGTAGATAACTTTTTTCCAAACCGAGATATGTTTATTGAGTCTACAAAGATGTTCATGAAAAGCACAGGTGGACAAGGTCTACGTGATACAGAGGTGTATCGGCTTAAGCAATTCATTCAAAAGCTTCGGACAAAAATCATGAATTGGATGAGTCACAAAAATAAAGTGTGGAAAAATGAACTGTGTGTATTGGGGACGTTTTGGTAAGCCATTTTTTTTTTCCCCTTATGGGTGATTTTAAAATTTCCTCATTAAATCTAAATGGAGCAAGAGATGTTGAAAAGAGGTTTACCTATTTTGAGTTGCTTAAAATGAAAAATGTTGATATTACATTATCACTGGAAACTCATTCATGTTCAGATAATGAAGTTGATTGGTACAGGGAGTGGGAAGGTTCTGCTGTTTTGAGCCATGACAGCTCTAAAAGTGCAGGAGTTGCTATTTTATTTACAAAGCATTTTATTTTATTTTTTGCCAATATCATATGAAGTAGAATAGGTGATTGCAGGGAGGTCAGAGTAAAATATGAATATATGAAAATGAATTTAATTAATGTATATGCCCCTGTAAATGCAAATGAAATTATGATTTTTCTGGATAAACTATCTGATACAGCTGCAAGTTGTGAATCTACTGAACTCTTGGTTTTAGCTGGGGATTTTAATTGCACAATCAGCAATTTAGATAGGAACCATATTGAACCAAATATGGCATCAAGAAAAATGACTTAATTGATGTATGGAGAAATAAGAATGGCAGCACCAGACAATACTCATGGGCACATCATAGGGTGGATTATATCTTCTTAGCCAGGATAGATTGTGTTTATTGTTTTAAACATAATTTACATGTTTTTAAATCCTGTGCTATAATCCCAGTTTTATTCTTCGATAACAGTATGGTTTGGGAACTGTGTTTATTAACGCTTTTAAAACTAAGAGTGCTTTTTGGCATTTTAATGTTTCACTGTTAAATGATACAAGTTTTAAAAAAGGTTTTTATTTTTTTGGAATCAATGAAAATCTCAGTCACAACAATCTGATTCTTTGAAACAGTGGTGGGATATTGGAAAGGTTAGGATTCATCAGTTTTTTAAACAGTACACTTTCAGTACTTCAAATTATATAGCTAGATCAATTGAAGAGCTTGAATCCGAAATAGTACAAATTCAAGATTTAAGTAATTCTAATGGAGATCCTAACTTATAGATAAAAGATATGGTAAAAGATTTACTAGGGCTTCAAACACAGGGGGCTTTAGTAAGGACACTCTTTCAGAATTTAAATGAAATGGTCAGAAAAAACAAATGGACAAAGCAGGATAATTCATTGCATATGTGATGATGTTGGACAGGAGCTAACAGAAACTTCAGAGATTAGAAGAAGAGCTGTACAGTTTTATTCAAAACTTTATACTTGCGACCAAGAAGAAGAAAATGTAGAATTCCTACAGACATTTTATGAAGGTTTACCAAAGGTACCAGAAAAAGAATAAATGCTGATTTGGAAAAAACCTTTGTCTTTGCCTGAATTGCATGCTGCAATGATAAGCATGGCAAATAGAGGTGCCCCAGGAATTGACGGGATCCCAATTGTAACGTTGCTGCTGCTGGCAATGACGAAGACGATGAAGACGTGATAAAAAATGAACCCAAGTGCAATTTATTTACATACGTGAAATCCAAAACGTGAATCCAAAACAGAATAAACATAAACGACTTGACATAGACTTAAACTTGACTTGACATAGCATAGCATGACATGACATGACATGACATGACATGACATGACATGACATGACATGACACATTACTAAACACATACACAATACTTGACCAAGGACAATGGAAAACATGAGGGTTTAAATACATGGACATGGGAGAACAAACCAATGAACAACCAGAACTTTAAACGAGATAATTAAACAATAAACCAATGAAAACAAGACACATGAACATGGAGGGAAAACATGAAATCACATGACAAGGGAACACATGACATGAAACAGGAACTAAACTTTTCAAAATAAAAGACATGAAATACAAGAATCAACAAAATACACATGACATATCCTCCCACTAAGGGTCAGCTCCCGATGCCCCAACACATAAACAAAACACATAAAACATTACATAAATTTCAAAGTTCAATAGGGAGATGGGGGGTGGTCTTGAGGCATGGCTTGGCAGGGTGTGGAGCATGGTATCAGGCCAGAGCCCATGGGGGGTTGAGCCATGAGAGGCTCTAGGGGCGGAGCTATGTAATGCAGAGCCATGAGAGGCTCGAAGGGCGGAGCCATGGGGAACTGGATACCTGGAGAGTAGTTGAAGACTCGAAGGGCCAGGGTGGAGCCGATGGCAGGGAGGACCAAGGCGGCGCCGGAGGCTCGGAGGAGCAAGGTGGAGCTGGGGGATCGGAAGACTGAGGCAGAGCCGGTGGGACTGAGGACCCAGGTGGAGCCGTAGAGAAGGAGGTCCCCGGTGGAGCTGATGGATCAGAGGGACGAGGCACAGCCAGAGGATCGGAGAGCCAAGGCGGAGCCAGGTGACCAACAGACCAAGGAGGAGCTGGAGGGACGAGGGACCCTGGCAAAGCTGACAGGCTGAAGGACCGCAGTGGAGCCGAGGGAACGCAGAGCCGAAGCAATGTCGAGGGGCCGAAAGGCCAAGGCAGAATCCAGGGCTCAGAGGGTACATGACATGACATGACACGTTACTAAACACATACAATACTTGACCAAGGACAATGGAAAGCATGAGGATTTAAATACATGGACATGGGAGAACAAACCAATGAACAACCAGAACTCTAAACAAGATAATTAAACAATAAAAAAAAAGAAAACAAGACACATGAATATGGAGGGAAATTATGAAACACATGAGAACACATGACATGAAAAAGGAACTAAACTTTTCAAAATAAAAGACATGAAATACAAGAATCAACAAAATACACATGACACCAATAGAGTTTAAAAAATTTTTTTGGAGTGCGATAGGAACAGACCTTTAAGCAGTTCTCAATGAGAGCATTGTTAAAGGGCAGTTGCCATTGAGTTGCAGAAGAGCTGTCCTTACATTACTTCCAAAGAAAGGGGATTTAAGACATATGAAAAACTAGAGACCCGTCACATTACTCTGTGCAGACTATAAAATTATTTCCAAAGTTCTAGCTAGTCGCTTAAAAAAGGCTTTGGAATATGTGATACACCTGGAAGATCTATCTTTGATAATATATAGTTTATTCGAGAAGCGTTGGTTACTGCCCATCTTTTTGGGTTCAAATGTGGTTTATTAGTAATGGGGTTCTAAGACCAGGAAAAGGCTTTCAATAGGGTTGCACATCAATATTTATGGAATACTCTTGAAGCCTTTGGTTTTTCCTCAGAATTTTTAGTGATGGTAAAAGTCATGTATGGAAGTACAGAAAGTGTGCTTAAGGTCAGTGGTGGCTTGAGTGCTCCCTTTGGGGTGAAACAGGGCATTAGACAGAGTGATCTTTATCTGGTATGTTGTATGCACTAGCACTTGAACCATTACTAAATCAAATTAGAATAGAGTTAAAAGGCCTTAACATTTCTAATGATTTTGAAAAAGTTCATTTATCCACATATGCTGATGATATAATTGTCATAATTAAAGATAAAGAAGATGTTGAGAGAATGACCCAATTGGTACAAGATTTTGGAATAATTTCTTCAGCAAAAGTGAATTGGGAAAAGAGTTCTGGTATTCTGGTAGGTGACTGGAAGGAGAGAGGTCCAACATTATCAGGTGGACTAAATTAGGGAAGTGGGGGCTTGAAGTATTTAGGAGATTTTTTTGGGAATGAGTTTATGGTTAAAAGGAACTGGGAATGAATTATAGAGGTGGTGGAGGGAAGACTGGTCGAGCGAATGTCCTGTAGAGGTCGAACATTAATTATAAATAATATGGTCACTTCTGTTCTTTGGCATAAGTTAACAGTGCTAGAACCTCCTGTAGGTATTCTAACAAAAATACAAGTAATGATTGTAGGTTTTGTTTTTGGAATAATTTGCTCTGGATACCTCAAAGTGTTTTATATTTGTAGAAGAATGAAGGGGTCAAGGTTTAGTCCATTTAATTAGTAGAAAAGCTGCTTTTAGGATAAAGTTTTTTAAAAAGTTTCAAAAAATACAAAAACTTTTATATGGACAATCTTTTTTTACAAATTGTAACACCCTAGATGTAAAAGAGTTTTCTGTATTCTTTTCTGTTTTTTCTCCCCTTTTTCTCTCCAATTTGGAATGCCCAAGTCCTCGTGGTGGCGTAGTGACTCGCCTCAATCCAGGTGGCGGAGGACGAATCTCAGTTGCCTCCACGTCTGAGACCGTCAACCCACACATCTTATCATGTGGCTTGTTGAGCGCGTTACTGTGGAGACATGGCGCGTGTGGAGGCGTCACGCCATCCACTGTGGCATCCACGCACAACTCATCACACACCCCACCGAGAGCGAACCACATTATAACGACCATGAGGAGGTTACCCCATGTGACTCTACCCTCCCTAGCAACTGGGCCAATTTGGTTGCTTAGGAGACCTGGCTGGAGTCACTCAACACGCCCTGGGATTTGAACTCGTGAACTCCAGGGGTGGTAGTCAGCATCTTTACTCACTGCTTAAAGGTCTGTATTATATTACATGCTGCTTGTGATTCACCGTATTGGTCCAGCAGACAATCAATCAAAATGCTGATGGTTTCTCATGTGTTTTGATAATTGGACACATATAAGAGTTCTTTGCTTAACACTCTTGGCTGTTTTGTAGTTAAGTAGATAGATACACATATTAAAAGCACAAATGCTCCAGGAATACATCCTGGATCAGCATCTTTTTGTTAGTCCTGAAACAACATATCTGTCAAACAAACATAGGCCTAGCACTATCTTTCAAATTGTGAAACAAATTCTAGCATTTGTTTAGCATGTATTACCACATTTTACACACCTGTCTCTGCAAACATTTGCTTTAATGTAGGATTTTAGACTCACTGATGCATATTATTTGCTTAAAAGTAAATGTTTATCAGAAATTGTGTGCATCTCCGATTGCCACACAAATGTCCAATTTGGAATTCTGATGTCAAGTGCCGTTCTATTGCACTTTTCCTCACAGGAATGTGGAAATACCGACTTTTGCGACTTAAATGGAATGCAGCCTGGTGTTATAATGTCACTGTGATGACATTTTTGCAAAATTATAAGATGTGGTTCATGACACGTGTCACGGCATTTCTGGGGTTAAATGTCCACTATGTGGCACTAAAAGGGAGTGAAATGTTTTTCCAAACAGATGAGGTTTTAAAGGTTAATGCTCTATGGAGTTTTAAATAAACAAATCCTACCTCCCACCTTACACCTTAAACCTAAACCTAACTGATAGTGCTATAAAAAGCAAATTTGAGATGAAAAAAATAAATAAAAAATGCAATTGTTGAAACAACCACGCCATTTTGTGGTAATTTATTTTTTCCTCATGATGCCCTCTTTTTGTATGATTTATGCCCTTCGTCCTTATTGTGAACTGAAGACCCAAATCAAGTATGCCTTACAGAATTTCCCTTTGAATTTACTGATACTCATCTAAGACCATTTTACTTTAATTTTACACTTGGCATACAATATCTTGTAAACTCTTCCTGCATTAAATACATTAAATTAATTTATCATGACAATTGTAGTGATTTTAAAATTTAATTTATTGTCACACTACATGTATTGATCACGATGCAAACTGCACAATGAAAAAAACACAATGAACTGTAAGCTGTAAAGAGAAAAGATTAAAGAAATACCAGTAATCGTCTCTCGTGAACGAAGCATTGTCTTCTATGCAGAGCCTAGTAGCAGTCACGTGACAAATGAACGAAAGACTCAGATCCCACTCATGAGGTGAAACTAATCAATTCTGTTTCCTTTACAGGTCCTATGGATACCTATGAGGTTGTCACGTGAAAAATGAAGGTTTGTTCATGATGCTGAATGAGATTCAAAGATCCAAGTCAGTAAAATGATCTGATCTTCCCATCAATATCTAGGACCAACGAGCTTGGTGTTGACCTAGAAAATGCTCTACTTAATGAAATCATGGTTACTTTTCTAAGTCTGTCACCCAACTTAACACTCATTTATGGTTCTAGCAGGGTTCTCCATTCAGCTATAGAGAAATGTAAGCAGAAGATAAAGTGGCCGGTAGCAGGGTTTTAGGACACTACCCGCTCCCCACTGGCACAAGGCTCCATTTCTCTCTGCCATGCTGTAAATTAATGTAGTTGTACAGCTACACATCCCAGAGGATCCTTCCCAGCTGTTTCCTGTCCTACTTAACCTGACCAAATGGGAGTAGTAACAAAACAGGTGTGGAACAGCAGTGGTGGTCATTCTGTGAATGCTTCTCTATGGGATACTATGAAACACCAGATCTCTAAAACATACAGTCATTAGTCCCAGGAAGTGGATTCCAGAACTTGTTAATGTACTAAATTAACTGTAAAATTGTTGCCATTTTTTAAAGGATTAGTTCACCCACAAATTAAAATGCAGTCATTGTTCACACACCCCTGTGTTGTTATAACCCCATATGACTTTCTTTCTTTTTCTTAACACAAAGGGAGAAATTTTGAAATAAAATTGTGCTTCCGTGATGTCATACAATGGCAGTTTATGGTGACCACCTCTTCAAGCTTCAAAAGGACACAAAAGTATAATTCAGAAGTCTAATAAATTATTGTGTGCAACTCATGCCTTGTTCTGAAGGAATACGATAAGGTTTGGTGAGAAACAACCCGAAATCTAGGTATTATTAAGTAAAACTTTTGACCAACCGTTTGTCTCCTTTGCGCATTTATGAGAAAGAATGCACGCGAGCTTTATAGCTCCTTGCACGAGAGCATTGTGTTGCAGCTCTCGCGAGATGGGCCGTTCAAGAAAAACTTGTTTTGTTTATCTAAAAACAGGTCCACCACTGCGATAGTGACAACAGAACACAACACCGCTGCATATAAACCAGAGAACAGAACTTACAAACATGTCTGAAGAGTTTTTAGTCGAAACATAGATGCATTTCTATGCCCAGCGTTATTTGTTTGAACCTGAGTCCTCAATCAAACAGAGAAATGGGGCTGAAGTTAGCTACAGTCACACCGTGTACTAACCAGATGCCACTTAAGAAAAGTTATCTTTCCTATGTTAATCAGAGTTTTTGACCTAAGTAGCTGCGACGAGTGATGGGACATTCTGTCCATCTTTTGATTTCTATATTTGTTGTCACACCGGGTAACCCCATCCTTTGTGAAATGGCACCGGTCAAAAATTATTCTGATAACATTATATTGAAGCCAGCATCTCACTTGCCGGTTAAAACTACTTGATCTTGATTTTGGCTGTGAATGTTACACCTACCGACTCTCTTTGCAGAGGTCTGACACTCACATTAGTTCAGAATAGGCGAAAAACGTCCCCGCTCCCTCTGCCTTTCTCTCCAGTTCTTCCACTTCACTTTCAGTAAGCGGAACCTCCAAGGAACTGCGGTCTTCAATACTCTCTGTCTGACAGTAGCATCTGGGTGTGTATGTGTAGCTACCTTCAGCCTCCTGTTCACTTTGTTTGATTGAGGACTCCGGTTCAAACAAATAAGTTTGCACATAGAATCTATTTTTAGACAGATTTTTTTAGACATGTTTGTAAGTTCTGTTTTCTGGTTTGTGTGCAGCTATATTGAATTCTGTTGTTAAAATTGCTGGTGGTCCTGTTGAAGCGAGACAAAACAAGTTTTCGCATGAACGCCTCACCTCGCGAGCGGCAGTGTAACTACTGTTGCTCTCGTGCAAGGAGCTCTAAAGCTCTTGCAGACTCATGAACGCGCACAGGAGATAAACGGTCGGTCAAGAGTTTCGCTTAATAATACGTATAATTTTGGTTTGTTTCTCACAAAACCTTCTTGTATTCCTTCAGAACAAGACATGAGTCGCATACAATAATTTATTAGATTTTGTGTCTTTTTGAAGCTTGAATAGGTAGTCACCATAAACTGCCATCACTGAGCATCATTTTTTTTTTCACAATTTCTCCCTTCGTGTTAAGAAAAAAGTTATATGGGTTTCTAACACAGGGGTGAGTAAACAATGACTGAATTTTCATTTTGGGTGAACTAATTCTTTAAGCATAGAAGTTGCCTCTGAAATATGGTCAATGAGTAAGTGGAAAGAGTTAAATATTCATATAACATATGGCCTCTTTGCAAGTCATCCATAAATTGGAGACTGAGCCTCAAGCCCAGCCAAGGACACTTTCAAGTCCTGAAAGTGAATGTAAATCGTAAGTGCCACAGAAGTGACACGGAATGACGTGTTCCCTTTCGTAGGAACTCGAGCTGCGTAATCGCTATGGGACACGTCTGAGTGTCACGTGGTCTGAAGCCCTTATACAATCACGGCAACTTATTGGCTGATGGTGCTTATGCAATGCCTGTAGGCAGCTACGTCACGGGCTCCATAAAGGTGCTCGCTTTCACGCCATCAAGTCAAGATTTTCTGTTCTTCATTGCATGATTTTGTCTAAGCCCATGTTTGTTTCTAGTGACTCACGTCGAAGCGAGGATTATTAACCTTTTCACACGTACGATCAAACCGGTGTGATTACACTAGGCTGGGCTCAGATGAGTACGATCAAATCGGTGTGATCTGCATTCATAATGCTGTTTACCAGCAAAATCGGTTGTCATAATGACTGAAGCGGTTGTCATAATGAACCAGCTGTTCAAATAATCTTTTTAACATCACAATACATTTATTTGTATATTTTACAAACTTTAAAACAATCACTAAATAAAAGTATAAAGCCATTACTGTCGGAGTGCAGTATTCAGATACAGCGCTGCGGCCAAGTTTTCTGCCATCAAAGAATATACAAATTAGTCAGTCCACTCGAGTCCACTCCCATTCAGTCCGTCACAACCACTTCCAGGGCTGGGAGAGTGGAAGGGCTAGGAGAGCAATTTTAATTGTTTTTTTCCACACATTACAAGGGAATCGACGGGGACAGCGTCGCTTTTCAAGTCCCGCTATTTCTCACCACGAGGAGTTATCCCCACTTGTTCCAGTTCCACGGCCTCCAGATTTGGAGCTCCATGTGCAGGAGCAGTTTGGGATTTCGGCTTTGTGTCTGAGAGAATTGGAGTGCGAACGGACATCAGATTCTTCATCGTGTTTGTCGCCCTCCCCCTGAGAGAAAGCACAAGTCCCCTCGGACATGCTCTGAGGCCTAGCTCGGTGGCCATTTTCTGACGAACAAAGTGTGCGAAATAGATACCTGTTAAAAATGCTGTATGAGAGAATTCGACATTGGAAGGGAACAAATTGTCCCCTTTGTCCTTATTGTCTTTTTCTATGTCGTTCTGGGATAATGCACATGAATAAGGCAATGGAGGAACGGCCTTGGCCTTTCTCTCTCTCCCCTCCCTGCTAGAAGCGAACTGCTCGCTGTGGAGGGGATCATGCATGGACTGGTGAGCCCGGCCACAGAACAAGGGGGCTGGAATAAGAGAATATTCCCCAAAGGAGTGATGGCAAACCAAAGCACGGAGTGCTTCGTCGGTGACATTATTCTTTCGGGATTCTATCAGGAGATGTGAGGTATTTTAACTCATTTCTTCTTTCACCTGTTCATGCGGGCATTCTGGCAAGACAGCAGACTTGCACTGTTATCTCTGCTCGATTTTTTCAGTGGTGGCATGGATGTCACTCTATTCAGTCAGCTGTTGGATCTACACACAATGGTTTTGCAGTCCAACTAAGCGCATTGCATTAAGCACCACATGTTGTCCCCCCATAAAGAATGCTGGGGCCATTGTGGAGAACTTGCTTGCTCTCAATTCCCTCCATGTTTGCACATTCTTCCCCATTCTATGCTAGGGAAGATGGTTTATCTGACTTTCTCTGCTGTAAAAACATTCAGAGTGACTAATGTTTATAATTGTCAGATCAAAATTTGGCCTCTGTCTCCATGACCAATGGTTTTGAGACATGCATAACAGAATTCCTTGTTCATGGAATTACCTTGCTAAGTAGAGGTGTACACAAAACACCGTGAACATAAGCACCACACGTTGTCCCCCCATAAAGAATGCTGGGGCCATTGTGGTGAACCATTTTTTCTCAAATATACATCCCTCCAATGTTCATACACTGTTCCCCATTTAAAATACTAGGGAAAAGGTTTATTCTGTCAGTGTCCCTGCAGTAGATACATTTCAGGGTGCTCATTATTTATGACTAAATACAATAAAGGCAAAACATTATCAAATTCCCTTCAACCAGCCACAGTACTAGAGGAGTGAAGGCTTCCCTCTGCTGTACTGCTGGGTCTGGGGTAGTCACCAAAAGTAAACCAAATGTGCCATCTAGTGGTTAAAAGTTGCGCTGCGGTCAAGATCCATGCATTAGTTCCTCTGTCTGCCTGTCTGTTGGCTTGGCAGAAGCTGAAGGGCATTTTGAGCTGGGTACTTCAAACGATAGGCATGGTTATGTCATTCAATTCAGGCGGCTTGTGTCCCATTCTCAATGAGACGTTTGAATTTCACTCTAATGAAATGTCAATTCAGAATGCTGATGCAGAAACAAATAATGTCACAAGTGCAGCTGGAGCACTTGTTTGTGACAATAGATCTGAAGGACGCTTATAAAAATTTCCATATTCATACAGCCATTTTCTCAGATTAGCTTTCGGGGGCAAAGCGTACCAATTTTGCGTCCTTCCATTCGGACTTGCACTGGCACCATGCATTTTCACAAAATCCTTGGATGCAGCGTTGACGTACTTGAGGCTTCAAGGCATCCACGTTTTGAATTATCTCAGTGATTGGTTGGTATTAGCCCACACGGAGACTTTGGCTGCCCAGCATCAAGATATCGTTCTCAGCCATTTGAGCAATCTAGGGCTGCGTGTAAACCTAGACAAGAGCATCCTGTTGCCAGGGCAACAGGCTCTGTTTATAGGTGTGGAGCTGAACTCGCAGGCGATGCAGGTGTTTCTGTCTCCAGCTCGCGTTTCTGTCATTACTCCATTGTCTAGCGATGTTCAGTGTGGGATGCGTTCTCCCTGCGATAACATTTCACAGGCTTTTAGGGCTCATGATCGTGGCTTCCGCTGTCATTCCCCTGAGCATTTTGTATGTGAGATATTTTCAGTGCTGGATGAACTCCACAAAGGGACTTCAACCACTGACACATCTCTTCAAAGTGACACGTGAGTGCTACCAAACTCTGTTACCATGGAAACAAACCCGCCTACTGATGTTGGGCATTCCATTGGGACAGGTGTGTCTCCGCAAGGTGATAACGACAGACGCCTCCTCCACGGGTTGGGGTGCTGTGTATCAGGGTTGTCCAGCCTATTTGGTTTGGATGGGCCAGCGGCAATATTGGCACATAAACTGTCTGGAGATGTTCACGGTGCTGCTGGCATTAAAGCTTTTCCTCCCGGAGATTCAGGACAACCATATCCTCATCCAGTTGGACAACAGGATGGTGGTATCCTTCATCAGTTGCTAGGGAGGAGTGCGCTCTCATGCCATGCTGTGGCTGGCACGTTGCATACTTCTGTGGGCATGGGACAATGTGCTGTCTCTACGAGCCATACCTGTTCTGGGCCGGTTGAATTTGGGGGCTGATTTCCTGTCCAGACAGGGCTTGGTGCCCGGAGAGTGGACATTACATCCTCAGATTTTGGAACAAATCTAGAGAAGTTTCGGCAGAGCGGAAGTGGACCTGTTCGCTTCGAGCGAGACGTCACACTGTCCTCTCTGGTTTTCCCTCTTGCTCTGGCACCACCAGGCATCGATGCATTGGTGCATCAGTGGCCGACAGTGCGTCTTTCTACCGATCAGTCTGCTGCACGGGGCAGCATTTGGCACCCCCGACCGGACTTGTGGAAGTTATGGGTATGGCCCCTCAATGGGGTGCTCTTTTGTATTATGGGTTATCCCTGCTGTGGTTGATACCATTCTAAATGCTAGAGCTCCATCAACTAGGAGGCTTTATATGTTCAGCTGGCATATTTTTGCTTCTTGGTGTACCACGCGAGGTGAAAAGCCTTTTTTTTTTTTTTTTGGCTTGAGTCACTCAGCATGCCCTGGATTCAAACTCACGACTCCAGGGGTGGTAGTCATACGTTTTATTCATTAAAACATCCATCTAAAATTCACCTTAAAAACCTTAGATTTTTAGGCTGTAGTTTTGAAATAGTGAGCATTTTTCCATTTAAGGATTGGCCCATTCACTTCTTTTCTACACTTCTTTTTTTTAAAAAAGAAAAGGTGGGATAAGTAAAAAAAAAAAAAAAACATTTGCATTAATCAACTTTACGCCACAAATTCTGTAGACTGAGCTTAACAAAATATTCCTTTAAATTATGTTTTTAATGACTACACGCCTCATTCTATGATTAGAATCCACATTATATCAGTAAAAGAAGCTGTTTTAACCACTCAACAATGACTGGAATTAATACATACAGTATGTAGTAGATAATGTGTAATTTTTCATGTTTACATTCTGCATTCATGGCGCTAATGCTAGCACAAACACACTATTCATGGCTATAACAATGAATGGTTACCATCTGTTATTGTATTTTATGATGAATTTGTAAAAAGATCATGAAGAAGATTTATTACTTGTTTTGTTTTTTTAAAGAAACACATTTATACTGTCTCAAAGATGGGTGTAAGATGGGGGTACCAGACAGGTGTCAACTGGCAGAATAAAGACAAAAGAATAGTGATTAGAGGCATATCAATGACCGAGGCATATCAAACTCATCAATTACCTTGACCAATGGCAGAGAGAAGGTTTTTAACAGCCAATACAAACTTTTCCTGAAAGCTTGCACTGGCAAGCTGTTTCTAATCACCACAACATCATTTTGGCCAAATTTTGTTCTAAATGACATCACACTCATTCTTGCTTATTGGCACCTTAAGCGTTAGGATTTAGGGTTAGAGTTAAAACTTTGTTTGACAAAAATGTTGCTCCAGGACCAAAATCAAGGTCACTATAAAGCAGTGATTCTTATGGTCACAATCCAAAAACAGGTCACAAGTCTGTTTTGATAGAGACAGCAAGGAAATATCAATGCTAAATTCAAATAATAAAATGCATCTAACAATATATTAATTTACTGTATAGTTAGGATTGCAAAATAAATAAGCCTATCAACTTTAAAAAGGAAGGAGAAAATGCTTCCCATTTGTTTTGTTGTTGACATCAAAGGCTGTGCATCCAATTAAACTATAAAATAATCTGTCACATGCTAAAAGCAGGTCGAACTAGGCAAAAGCCAAGATGGACAGATTATCTGACATGCTTTGAAACCCATTATTAAAACTATTCAAGGTTAAAGAAAGGTAAAGCAAATCTTGTTCACTTTCACTTTTTCAAATGTGCCCCAGTGACAATAAACGAAATAACCAATGAAGTTTGTGCACAATTTCTTCTTCTCTGCTGCTTTCTCCTTTTACTGTAGGGTGTCAGGAGCAAATATATTGTCACATGTGTGCTAGATTAAAATGGGTGAAAGGCAAGATTTTCAGTGAATTAAGATTTAAATTTCAGTCTGTTCCTCACACAATGCTTTACGATATTATTAGAAATTGTAAAAAGTATATAATTAAAATGCCTTCTTTTTGCTAGCACAGTGTAGGCATAGTGACAAAAAGTTCATTCAGATTATTGTTTTTAACCTCGGCCGACCCCGTGTCCACATGTGTGGATGTAATATTTTGGCTTCGCTATATGCAATGCATAATTTAAATTAATTTAAACCGACCAAATACTGTTCACGACTCTAGACTGTCATTTAAGGGTTAAACTTCTGGCGCACCGAGTCATGTAACAACAGCATGGTGTTGATTTCCTTGAAGCGCTTTTATGGATGCAGAGCCAACAAAAGTGCCTCTGGTAGTAAGAAACCTCTAAGTTTTTAATTGAAACCTGTTTGGATGTAAAGAGTAGCGTCTCTGGTTTCCACTTAAAAATTCATTCATTTCACAGTATAACAAATGTATTTATTTATTTTTTATTTATTTATTTTGGTTCCTGGGTAGTAAGTGTTATTTCCTAATTGCTTATACCTCAAAAGTATAGAAAATGGCTATTATTCCCCACAAACTTTGCTTTTGTGACCAGGACAGTGGTATTTTGAAATTTACCTATTTTCCAGAACATTCCAGATAGATTCAGTGCAGAGTAAACTTGGAGTAACTTCCAGAACTTTCTAGAACTTTCCAGTAATATAAATAATAGTATAAATACAGGGACCTTAAGACCACCAGTTCAGTTTAGTTCCAGCTGCCTAAGTGGATACATATCTACATTTTTCTGAGATGGCATCAAGAGACTGCAAGCATCCGGCAGATGCATTTTGCTATGTCTGCGGCCAATTTATCAAGACAAGAGCGAAAAAGTACTCTGTGGAAGCATCTGCTAAGATGTGTGAGGCCTACACGGCATATTTCGGCATGCCTGTCAGGGATCAAGACAAACCCTGGGCACCTCATTTCACCTGCGAGCACTGCAAAAAATCTATGTAAGGTAAGATGGACAATTGTTGCTCAGAATTTTGTTATACATTTTTTTTATTTTACAATTGTAAAAAAAATCATTTTAAAATGTTTTACAATTTTCAATGTTATTGAAAAAATATATAATATATGAAAAATGTTGCGAGAATCTCTTACACATTAGTCATGGGTGAAATAACTGTATTTTTGTAGGATGGTACAGAGGAGAAAAGACAGCCATGAAGTTTGCTATCCCAAGAATGTTGCAGGAACCCACTGACCACTCAGGCAGCAGCTACTTCTGCATGGTGGACTCGTCCAAACATCGGACTGGCAAGAATGCACCTGCTATCACGTATACGGACCTTCCTTCATCCATTGCCCCAGTGCCACACTGCCATGAGCTCCCCGTACCTACTCCTCCGGAGAGAGAGCAGCCGTCTTTAGAAGACAGCAGCAAGTCAGAGAGCGAGGAAGATGTTGTAGATTCAGATGACAATTTCAGAGGTGGAGCTGAGGAGAGAAACCCATACTACCCCAACCAAAACGACTTGATTAGAGATCTTGGTCTCACCAAGTCCAATGCCGAACTTTTGACGTCTAGGCTCAAGCAGAGGAACTTCTTGGATGAAAGTGTGCAAGTCACAGATCAGAAGAAGCATCACCAAACTTTTTCCAGCTTCTTCACCCGTCAAGATGGTCTCTGCTTCTGCCACAATGTGATCAGTCTGTTTGAGGCAATCGGAATCGCCTGTAACCAGAATGAGTGGCGCCTCTTCATTAACAACTCATCCAGGAGCCTCAAATCCGTGCTGGTCCATAATGGTAACAAGTACCCGTCTCTTCCCCTGGCTCACTCGGTGCACCTCAAAGAGGATTACAACAGCATCAAGACCTTGCTGGATGCTATGAAGTATGATAAGTACATTTGGGGGCTGATTCGTGAAAGTGATTTACAGTATAATCCTAAATCTCGAAAAACTACTCACTTCTAAATCTTTTGTAGTCATTTTTGTATTACTTTAGTATAAATACATGTTTATTTAGATTCAAATGTTGTTTTTTTCTGACTTTATGTGAACGAAAAGACACAAATTCACCGTTTCCTCATTGGAAATAGGTAAAAAAATATATTTCCCCTTTTTCACCCAATTTGGAATGCCCAATTCCCTATGCGCTTTTAAGTCCTCATGGTCACGTAGTGATTCGCCTCAATCTGGGTGGTGGAGGATGAATCCCAGCTGCCTCCACGTCTGAGACCACCAACCCATGGATCTTATCATGTCACTTGTTGAGTGTGTTGCCACAGAGACATAGCGCATGTGGAGGCTTCACACCATCCACTGTGGCATCCACGCTCAACTCACCACGCGCCCCACCGAGAATGAACCACATTATAGCGACCACGAGGAGGTTACCCCATGTGACTCTACCCTCCCTAGCAACCGGGCCAATTAGTCACTCAGCATGCCCTGGGATTTGAACTAGCAAACTCCAGGGGTGGTAGCCAGCGTCGTTTACCACTGAGCTACCCAGGCCCTGGAAATAGGTAAAATATCACTGTCCTGGTCACAAAAGCAAAGTTTGTGGGGAATAATAGCCGTTTTCCATACTTTTGAGGTATAAGCAATTAGGAAATAACACTTACTACCCAGGAACAAAAAGTGTTACATAGAGTTTTTCGCATGTCAGCGTGCTGATAAACATTATGTCCACATACGTGGACATTATTCCAGCAAAAGTTGAAAAAACGTTAGTTATTTTGAATAACTTTCAACATTAACACATCTGTGAGTCATTACAGTTCATTTTAATTAATATTTTGTTAGATTTTATTTTATCACTGTACAGTACTGTTCTATTCATTAACATTAGTAAATGCATTCCTATATTTATTGTGCATTTTCACATTGAGAATCAATGGGTTCATTAAAAAGCTGAAACAAGTTGCTTTCAAAGGCTTAATGTGACTTTAGGATGAAAATAAGGTGCATTTTAAACTGCTCTGAGACCAGTGCAAACAGACAACACAATGGAGGTTAAGTCATTAACTAAATAGGAAGCAAGGGAGCAAGGACGCATCCTTTAGCTCTCTATGCAGCTAAGTGCATTCACTACTAAAATTCAACCAAAAGTTCAGTTTCTGGCTGCAAATGATGTTTGAACCAGTCAACATGTTTGGCGGACATGCGACAAGGGTAATCAGTACATACCGTAGATTCAGAATTTACAATAATTTTATTTTAACATGGTTGTCGGTGATTGGGTGACGCTGGCCATTACTTTGAATTAGAATTAATTACGCTAATTTCTGATGTAATTTCTGTAACGTTTCAAAAAAGTGAATAATCAACACTCCTGGAAACATAAACAATTTGATGAAAAAAATCTTACTTTCTATAGCTTGGTATTATTTAAAATTTCACAACTTAGTCCCCTGTCCACATACGTGGACTAGAGGTCTTCACGGGTCCACCCTAAGCCAAGGACCAGAGACCCGACCCGGGACGGGTCCCATTCTATTGCTGCGGGTCCCGGGTCTGTTTAACATTATTTGTAATACCCGAGTCAATCCGAGAAGACCCTGCCATGATCAGACAGCGCTGATGATGATGGTGGTGTGTGTGTTGTAACTTAAAACATTGTAAAATTAGGATGAGAGTGTGCGGGTGGGAAATAAGGTGAAAAACGTAGCAGAGCCACAATGAGCTGAGTGACATCAGAGGCAGAGCAGAGTTAATTAGCAATTCTGATGTTAACAGCCGTGGCAATGAACGAGCAATCGTTATTATAGTTCAAAAGGGCAAACAGATGAAGTTATCTTATGCAAGATACAAAAAAACTGCAAAGCTGATTCTAAACAAGACATGTTTGTCATCCGTCACCGTGACAGCAAGTGGACTTTTGAAGCTGAAATAATGAGTGGATTAGCTATGCTGTTTCAATCAGCAAGAGAGGTATCACAGAAAACCTGGATGTATTTTACCAACTTTCTTGGCAAGGGCACCCACACAGACAGCTTTGGGGGCGTGTTGAAGCGGGATTCGCCCAAGGCACCATACAACAACCAACGCCCCAACCCCCCATCCCCCCCCGTCAACAACTTTGGGAGCGTGTTGCAGCGGGTTTCGCACAAGGCGCCATACAAGCTAGAACCGCCACTGCCCTAAAGCATCATAATTGTTCAAATAAATCTCTATAATTTACTAATATATTCTATTGACAGATGCAAAGATTACTGGATTTAAAAATTGGCTCTGACAAAGATAGTTTGTCTGAGCTTTCACATTCTCCCCACTGTTCTTCGCTGAGTGCTCAGATGGCCTTCTCTGGATCAATAGCCATCAGCTGCCAAGACTCCTATCTACTGCATGCCATCTCATCTCAGTTTGTCAACTCACAGCCAATCCTACAAACAACAGAGCACAACAGAGGGATGTGAAGCAGAAATAAGCGCTGAGCATTGTGACAGTGGGGTGGTAATAGTGTTGGGCAGGTTTGGACAGATGGGAGAGCAGGGCTGGTGTATGGGTTAAATCTCTGCCTGTCATAGGGCTGGAAATGTTTGTTCTCCCACAGGTTATCCATCGCCCCATAAGGAGCGGATTATAAATAGATGACTTTGCTTTCTCAGTGCAACAACAGAGTGCATTTTGCTTCACTTAGGAGCACAACCCAATGCATTTGGATGACTCTCTCTCTCTCTCTCTCTCTCTCTCTCTCTCTCTCTCTCTCTCTCTCTCTGTTCGCTGTCATTCGATAGCAACAGACAAATGTATAATGGCCATGTGTATGGCAAAGAGAGCACTGGCCTTTTAAAATTTTCTTCAGTAACCATCTTCAAACTCTTTAAAAATACATGAAAATAATTCCCCCCTCCAGATACCATTTCAACTCCTCAAAATAATAATAAATAGTAGAAATTATATATATATATATATATATATATATATATATATATATATATATATATATATATATATTAAAATAAACTTCAAAAATATAAAAACTATCTATCTATATATATTGTATACCATTTTAACTCCATTTACAATAATACATCATATAAAATATAAAAATTTATTTAAAAATAAACTAAAAATTCATAAACTATAACTATAAAACTACTGTAATTATAGTATAATTTATATAGTTATACATTTAGCATCAACAATCAACCGACAACCAAGTGACACAAAAATAAATAAGGAGTCAGTGTGAGCTTATCATGGTTTATAATATACTCATCCTCATAATCATTGTTTTCATCATTATTTATAGATTTCTTTACATTTGTAATCTTTTGGTAGTGAAAGATGCATCTCTTGTTCTCTTTCAAAGATTGTTTTTTAAAGTTCAGCATAAGTGTCCAGTTGTCCTTGTAAAGTGCATGACATCTTTTTTTTTATCATATCCAGAGAATGTATCGATTCCTCCATGTCTTTGTTCTTCTCTTTGTTGTATTATTGTGTGTGTGTGTGTGTGTCCCCCCCCCCCCCACACACACACACACACACACACACATTTTTTTGTCTTCATCCTAGAAAACAAAGGATTTGTACAAGAAATTGCAGATCAGGCCTCCTGAATGACAACGTGGGACAATGTCACATACACACATAGACACATGCAGGCCAACACAATATACCTCAGCTCATTTGCTGATGCACCCCATTCATTATCTGACAACTGGATGACATCAAAAGTATCTCTACAGACAGTAGAGAGGTGATTTTTATATACAGCATAAAGATGAGCTATGCCACATCCATCTATAGTTCTATAAGACCTTGTTCACACAGGAAGGAAAAATAATATTTGTAGGTGTCCTACTAAAACCGTTTTCCTATTTGTAGTCTAAACAGAAAAAAAAAAGCCTGATCTCAGGAAAATCATGTGGCTGTGGCTACATTTTTGCTAAATTAAGTGGATTTTACACGTATCACGGCACTTCCAAGGTGCAATGTCCACTGTGTGGCACTAAAAGCGAGTTAAATGTTCCTCCAAACTGATGAGGTTTTTAAGGTTTATGCTGTATCAAGTTTTATATCAACAAAACTTTCCTCCCTACCCTAAACCTTACACCCAAACCTAACCGAAAGTGTCATAAAAGCAAGTGTGAGATGAAAAATGCAATTGCTAAAGCAAACAACATCATTTTGAAGGGAAGTCAGGACTCGGCCGGCTACTCCCAGGTCCTAGTGCCTGCTGTTTTTAACCTCTACCAGTGCAACGTATAAAAATATGTGACTTATCTCTGTTTTTTCCTCTTAATAACGTAATTTTAACAGGTGTGACTTATTTTCAGGTGTGACTTTACTTCCGGAAAATACGGTAATTGTAGTTTGCTATGTAATGCAAATATTAAAATGTATCGCCAAGTCATGCGCTACAGTAAAAGTGTTTAGATGTCATAAGATAGCATTGTTTGAGGTACAGGGTGAAAAGTAAGTGTTTACAAGTTGATAAACTGCCCTTATACTGGTGATTTGTGTGAAAGGGAATAAAAGTAATTGTTGTTGTAGAAACTGCTGAAATACATACAATGTGTCACGTAAAAACAAATTGCAAAAATGTAGGTATAGTAACGTGATTCTATGAGACCAGGCTGAATATATATATATATATATATATATATATATGTATGATTTTTTACAAACCCAATCCAAAACACATCTGTAGGTAATTTCAAATCCAATTAAAATCAGGTTGTTTCGTCATTTGCGAATTCACTCCTTTTCGTTTCACTCTTTCCCCAATTAGTGTACTATGTGCCATTTGTTATGTAGTAAACAGTGAATGGGTAAAAGATTGAGTGGTTTTGCATATGCATTAAGTTATAAAATAAGCCCCAAGAGTTCAGCACCACGGTCAAATGTCATAATTGACACGAATAAAGGCAAATTTTCCAGTGTTCTGTCCTTTTTTTCTATGACAGCTACTCAGTTGTAGTAGAAAAAAGGCATAATACTTATGCTTATAGGGATAGTTCACCCCAAAATGAAAATTCTCTCATCATTTACTCACCCTCATGCCATCCCAGATGTGTATGACTTTCTTACTTCTGCTGAACACAAACAAAGATTTTTAGAGAATATTTCAGCTCTGTTGGTCCTCACTATGCATGTGAATGGTGACCAGAACTTTGAAGCTCCAAAAATGCATATAAAGGCGCCATAAAATTAATCTTTAAGACTCCAGTGGTTAAATCTATGCTTTCAAAAATGATATTATAGGTGTGGGTGAGAAACAGATAAATATTATTTTTTCCATAAATCTCACTTTCACTTTTACATTCTTTCAAATTCTGAAACTGAGAGTGGAGATCTAAAGTAAAAAAGATATAATACAGTTTTTGAAAACATAGATTTAACCACCATGGATTATGGATAGTAATATGGATTACTTTTATGGTGCCTTTATGTGACTTTTGAAGCTTCTAATGTCTGGTCACCATTCACTTACCTATTAGTGACCTACAGAGCTGAAATATTCTTCTTAAAATATTTGTTTGTGTTCTGCAAAAGAAAGAAAATTGTTCACATCTGAGATGGCATTAGGGTAGTAAATGATGAGAGAATTTTCATTTTTGGGTGAACTATCCCTTTAAGTCATTACTATGGCAACCAATGCACCATGGGTCCAAAAGTCTGAGACTACTAATTAAAATGTCTCTTTGGTATTTCTTTTTAATTAATATTAATATGGTATATCATTAGCCTAACTATTTTAATTTAAATGAATTTTAGAGATTTACATTGCATTTCTTTATTTTAAAATTTTCCAAATGTAAAACTTTGCATTTATTTTTAGGTTTAAATGAAAAAATCACAGATCGAAGAAGTTTTGGACCACACTGTTGATATAATTGACTACACTGTCCCATCAAAAGGTTGTGATTTCATAACTTGCAAAATGACAGTGCAGACAGCCAGTCTAGAAGATCGGATTCGAAAAATAAATCATATTTATGTGCAATGTGTGAACAAGGCCTAACTTTCACTTTAAAACAGTGGCTGACTTGCTTCTCATTGCTTCCGTCCCACTTACACCAATGACAAAAATCTCAGTTAATTATTTTTCTAAATCACATCTACTCATCTATCCTCTTGGTCGGCTCATCTATCTGTTTGTTCATTTGTCCACCCATCCATATCTATATATACACATTGTATATCCGTATTGCATGTACATGTTTATAACAAATGAGGGCTTATGGTTTTTTCTCTACAGAAAACATGCCTGAGTGTGAACAGTAAAGCCTGTAACGACATTCAGTTGAATATTAATTAGATATAAAGGCTTGGTTTGATTGCTGATACATTTATAGTAATCAATAGGCAAAGCTTCTATAATAATTACAGTTAGGTTTTTTTGTTGTTGTTTTTTTCAGTGCTTAACGTATATAATAATATACAATACATCTAGATTTGGATATGGTTTAAAGGATATAATTGCAGCTGTGAATCCCCAGTATTAATACACTGCGTTACATGGCGGAGGCGTTTTATTGTATAAAGCTATAGCTTGTGATAAGACAATGATGAAAGAAGTGAAATACTTTGAAAGTGTTCTCACAAAGATGTTTGTATATAGTTGTATAAAGTACTAAAGATCTCTAGAGTATTACAAATGTACAGACCAACTGTCACAGTGAATATATTAAAAGCAATATATTCACAATTTCAGACAGAACGAGGCAGCTATGGAGATGCTATTAAATAACATACTGTAGTTTGAAAGCATCAGTTAGACATATTTTGCTATTCAAATATTGTTAAGAATTCCTTAATCTCAAAGGAAAGGATGATTTTTAGCCCTGGCAGTGGAAAAAAAGGGCTTGTCCAATTACTGCATATCATCCTTTGCATGGACATCTATTATCAAAAGGGCCTCTGCATGCATTCAACAACACACACACAAACACATTGAAAAAGTCGATTTTCCTGAGGCGATTGACAAGCATCCTCAGAGTGGTGTACATAGGGTACAGAGTCATTAAAGACAATATACAGTGGTATTAGTGAACAGAAAAATTATGATGATTGGAAAATAAGAAATCAATTATGATTCTAAACTATGCTAACCACATGTTTAAAGAGCGTTGGTAACTTAATAGTCAAAATTTTGTTTTATGTAATGAATAAATGGCTTAAAACCTATGACAAATAAGTGTCAAAGTCAACATGAAGAAATCGTCTTATTATTAATGTTTACTTTTTAATGCAAGTTCTTGGTCTTATTGTACGCAATTCATGAGTGCATGTTATTCGAAATAAATACAAAATTTTAGTCTTCGTAAACTAAATTGGTACGCTTCTGAAATGTCTTTCCTTTTCAGTTGATGTCACGAATCCATCTTACTTTTTAACCCCCTCCAACCACCTGTCTCCATTGTCATATTGAATGCCTACTTTATAAGCCAAACAATCCCTGATGGATTAAATAAAGTTCTGCCCTACATTTTTTTTTTTTCTTGTTAAATATCCTGTTTCACTTGGAAATATGTCAGATTATGCACTGTAAGTAAAATGGGTTACAAATGGCGTTTCATGATGACTTAAAGAAGTGATTTGAAATGAACATTTTACCAGGATGTTGACATACAGTATTCTTAAAGGGATAGTTCACCTAAAAAATGTATTCTGTCATTGTTCCAAAACATCTCCTTTTGTGTTTCACTGAAGAAAGAAAGTGCGGGTGAGTAAATAATGACAGAATTTTCATTTTTGGGTCAACTTCCCTTTTAAAGTCCATCCAGTTCAGAGATCTTAAAGAAAGTTACACCTCCATTATAAGGCCAACATAAAAGTAATGGTGCAACATGTCACACTTATCCCAGTACACAAGACACTTCTGCAATACACTTAAACCAGCAGACTCTGATTTAAGGGTGCTCTGCTTTCCCTAACACACCTGGGGAAAGCAGCCAGCATGGCTTAGCATGGGTGGGTATGAGTTCTAACCTTAAATCCTCACTCAATTAAGTTCTGAGAAGGGGAAGGACAGACTGTGTTCAGAAAAGCATACAGTACTACCACAAAACCTTTTCAATTCCTGCAATACACTGAGTATACTGTACACAGTACACATATTTTCAATATGCAGTACACTTGTATTCCATTCTGAACATAGCCACAGTAAAGTTTAGGGTGGAGTGAACAGAGCACACTTTTGGATAAGGCAGTATTGCCTAACTGAGAAGGCAAATTTTCAGAGGGAAATTTTGCTGGCCAGATGCCTTCATCTCATACAGTGTGGCACTCTGTCAGCCTCGCCATAACATTATGGAAAACAAGGCTAGTATATATCTTCAAAAATAGTGGCAGGGAGATCTGATCCAAGTACTTTGGAGGTGGAGTCAATATAATGAGAAAAACCTTGTTTAAACTGGTTTGGTTGGTACTGTTGAGTAGAGATATTCTACATAAGGATCAAGTTTAATCTGCATATATAAATAAATAAAATAAAGAATTAAAATAAATAAATAAATAAATATAATAAATACTAGAGGTAGACCGATATAACAGTTTTACCGATAAATTGGTGCCGATTGTTGCTTTTTGGAACGATTGGTTATCGGCAAAACTCTATGCCGATAGTTGTGTAGTTTTGATTAAATAATCAAGTCATCTAAATTGAAACAAAGGGCATGAAAAGTGCTACAAATGGAAGCATGCCCTTTCAGCACATGCATTGTGTCTCCAACTTCATATCTTGTGAACAATAATAAATCTTATTTCTAATTAAACCTCATCTGGTGAACTATATGTACAAACTGGAAGAGGTGAGGCCAGCAGGCGGTGCTCACACTGTGGTTTGTGTGGGTGCTAATGCCCTAATATAGTGCAGGGGACACTATACTGTTAAAAGGCACCATCTTTTGGATGAGACATTAAACCGAGGTCCTGACTCTCAGTGGTCATTACAAATCCCAGGGCACTTCTCGTAAAGAGCAGGGGTGTACCATGGTGTCCTTGCCAAATTCCCCCCATTGGACCCTATCTATCATGGCCCCCTAATAATCCCCATCCCTGAATTAGCTACATCACTCTACTCTCCACCAATAGCTGGTGTGTGGTGAGCATACTGGCACACTATGGCTGTCGTCGCATCATCCAAGTGGACACTGCACACTGGTGGTGGTTGAGGAGATTCCCACTATACTATGTAAAGCTCTTTGAGTGCCTAGAAAAGTGCTATATAAATGTAAGGAATTATTATTAATTAAACTCTTCCTCTGGTGAATGCATAGGCTTTAAAAAGCTTAACTTGGTAAATGCTTAAATATAGAGCATTGTAATGGAGCCAAGTCTCCATCATTTCAAATTAAGAGCCTCTTGTGTGTTTTGGGATTGTTTATAGTTAAAAGTCCACCATTTTGCACCAAATCTATTTTTTTCTTCTGGTTAATATTGCCATTTTGGTTGAACAAAAAACTTTTTCATTTTGGACTCTTGAAGCCTCTATGTCTGTGCCCGTTACAATAAGGAAATAATTTTTTTGGACATTATTTAAATCTAATTTAAAAACTGTCAAAATCAACTATCGGTCGACCTCTAATAAATACTTACAAAGAAGAAAATCACTTGGATTTCAAAAACAGGTTCAAATGTTTTCTGCTATTATTTACAACTTTAAAGACCCCATAAAATGGTTTGACGAAAGTTGTTTTCTTTCCTGTGTTAAGCTATATCCTATATGAATTAACTCAAGCTGTCAATTGATTAAAATTTGTAATCAAATTAACTACATTACATGTGATTAATTAACCGAATTAATCAAAATTGATCACATATATCAATATTCATAAACTGTCATAAACAAACAAAGAACAATATATTTTTACAGCATTTATTAATCTTGGTGAACATTAATTTATGTAAATCCATTGTCCATTGTTAGTTCATCATGCATTAACTAATGTTAACATATTAAATGTTTATTTTTAAAAATGTATTAGTATATGTTGAAATTAACATTCAACAAGATTAATAAATGCTGTAAAATTATAGTTCATGTTAACTAATGTTGTTAATTAATGAATATAACCTTAAAGTGTTACCAATATTAGTAAAGCATTGATTACATAGCTTTGAGCGCAAAGCATTGAGTACAGCCATAAAATAAACACATTGAAGGGCTTGTCATTTCAGTAAATAGCCAATAGCGTTTAATTTAAGACACACTGCCCAACCATGATTTGCTACTTGCTATTGCCTAGATGGTGGCAGGTGGTTATTGGGGGAGGAGACATTATCATTCTAAAGAAAATAATGTGATCAATAATTTTGGTCAATAATTTCACAGAAAAAATTTAAAGACTGTATATTTTAAATGCATATTTTTGCTAAAAGGTTATACTTGTCAATTTTATGGGTTACACTAGCTAGCATATAGTATATGGCCTCCTAGCTGACAGAAATGGACTAAAAGCCACAAATCTCCAATTTTGATTTCATCTGTCTATAACATCAAGCACAAATGACTCAAGAATACTCAAGAAATCAGCACTTTGGCATTACACGACCATAACGTACCAACACGATAACATTATATTGGGAAAAAGAAAGCGAACCCTAGATAAGGATTAAAACTGCGATTATAATTCAAATTTAGATCTTCCCCATATCTAAAAGTTTTGCTTTGAGCAGCTCGTTTTAATTGGTCCATTTCACTCTCCCACCCTAGATCACTAACCACACAAAGACATGAACAACCTTTATGGTATTAAACCCTGAATGTGGGCTATTACACTCCACCTAATTTATTAGCCTATTAAGGAAACTATATTCAAACTATATTCAAAATCTTGCAAAAAAATAAAAATACAAAATAAAAAACAAGCATATATCATATTGCACATACTGGTAGTATGAAAAATATTTATGTTAATAAAGATATGAATACTTATTACTAGTTTTGTGTGTAAGTACCATTCTTACTACATGCATGCTACAAGGAATTTGTACCAGACATGCACCACAAAAGTAGTAGAATAGAATATCTCTTACAAAAAAGCTATTTGAGGAAGCATCATTTATCCAAATTCTCCAGTATCATATTATGAGCAGGATGCATCATGAAATGGCACTAAAATGTAAAAACAACATAAAAATGCAACAAATAGCAATAGTGAAATTCATCTTTGGTGACCTGACTTAGTGAGCTAGTGTTTTGCTTTTGTTGGCTGCAATGTCACAGTAACATACTTACACTCCTGAAACCGCCTCATCAGTGATCTTTGCTTACTAAAGACATTTCTCATACACATGGAATGCTATAAAGTTTACAATGCTGGGAACAATAAATACATGTAGGAAATGATGCAATGGAGGACAGCTGGCCACGCAGTATAGTGGAATAAAGACTTTAGAATAAAATGGAGGGCAAATTCTCCACTCATTTTTTAGGTCTGTTTACTCTAACATTGTTCACACTGAGATCCTAGTATGCTGGCAGCGAAAGAGGGAAAAAATGGTCATATAGATAGAAAGGGGGTCTGGAACCGCCCTTCCAAGCCTCGAAGATTGGTCATGCATGTACTTCTACTTGCTCTACAATGTATTTCTACATTACACAAGATGGAATGTAACATTATTTAGGTACTGCACACGGTACACCATTGTGGCTGGCAGGACAGGCAGCGTTTGTGCAATCACAAAAAAATATATCCTTTGATGGTGATTCTTCACAAATATGTTATCTCATCCATTTTATAAATGCCACAAATCAATTTAGAGTGACAAAATGATTGGTCTTTCCAGGTACAAATACCCTCTTGTCTCAAAAGAGACTCAAAACGGTCCTCAGGTTGGCAGTGAATGGATGGGAACGGGTGTCAGGAATTGGTCCCTCTATGCTACGCTTGTATCTATTAGTTAGGCTACAATTTGGCTACTTTTGCAAGCAGAACGACTACTGGAACAGTCACACAGGTAAGACAAACTCCATGCAGACACTGAACACAAGGATGCAGGACATTGCCTCCCACCAAATCAAGTCTTCCAGAACTGGGGGAGGTGCAAGAGAATGGCGATGGCATGATGGACAGGTCTTCGTCATTGATCTTTCGCTCACAATTACTTATTTAAGTTCTCCTCTCTCGAAACTCTTGCATTAGGCATGTATAGCCTTCGAAACAAGGGTGCTGAATCCCCTTCTTAAAGCTCTTTATGTTACCTTAAGTCAAGGCAGTTCAAAGCAGTTATACATCTGTAAGCATTTTGGTGATGTTAACATAGTTAGTGTTGGTTAGGGTGCAGTTGCCGGTCTTGATGTTCTCTTCTCGAAAGTCATCGTTGCTGTTGTTAACAGCCTCTTGAATTTCCATGTAGTCAGACTTGCTAATGGTTGACCCACTACGACTCTTTTTCAGGTCTTCTGAGGAATCTATCTTGGGGACACTGGTCACATTAAGGTACTGGGCCTGCTCCTCACCCTCTGTTTCTCTATGGTAGAAGTAGTTGAAGTTTGAGACTATGACAGGCACGGGCAAGGCAATGGTCAGCACTCCAGCGATAGCACAAAGGGATCCTACAATTTTGCCTCCGATGGTAGTTGGAACCATGTCACCATACCCTACTGTTGTCATTGAGACCACTGCCCACCAGAAGGCATCAGGGATGCTTATAAACTGTGAGTCTGCCTCGTCTGCTTCTGCAAAGTAGACGGCACTAGAGAAGAGAATGACCCCAATGAAGAGAAAGAAGATAAGCAGCCCAAGCTCCCTCATACTGGCCTTGAGTGTTTGGCCAAGAATCTGGAGCCCTTTCGAGTGCCGGGAAAGTTTGAAGATCCTGAAGACCCGTACTAATCTGATAACCCTCAAAATGGCAAGTGACATAGCTTGCTGCCCCTGTTGACCATCCTCTGGCTTCTCTGCCAGCTCTGTGCCCAAGGTGATAAAGTAAGGAATTATAGCCACAATGTCAATGATGTTCATTATATTGACAAAGAAGCCTGCTTTACTAGGACATGCAAAGAACCGTACCAAAAACTCGAAGGAGAACCATATGATGCAAAGGGTTTCCAGGATGAAGAAAGGGTCGGTGAAGTAGTTGGAGGTGCCGCTAATTGTTGAGTTGGAGTTGCTTGTGTCAGATTTCTGCTTCTCCATTTCCTCACTTCGAAAAATTGGAAGCGTCTCCAAGCAAAAACTGACTATAGATATGAGAATGACCATGACTGAAATGATGGCGATAATCCTGGCGGGACCTGAACTTTCAGGGTACTCAAAGAGCAGCCATACCTGCCTCTGAAACTCATTTTCTGGCAGAAGTTTCTCCTCTTCCTTAATAAATCCCTCATCCTCCCTGAACATCTCGATGGCTTCCTCCCCAAGCTCGTAAAAGCGTATCTCTTCTGAAAAGATATCCAATGTCACATTGACAGGCCTTCGCAACCTGCCGCCTGATTGGTAGTAGTAGAGAATGGCATCAAAACTTGGGCGGTTTCTATCAAAAAAGTACTCATTCCTCAGAGGGTCAAAGTAGCGCATTCTCTTTTTGGGGTCCCCAAGCAATGTCTCTGGGAACTGAGATAGTGTTTTGAGCTGCGTCTCAAAGCGCAGGCCAGAGATGTTAATGACCACTCTTTCGCAGCACTCATGGTCTGGTTCCGGGTCATACGTGTCCTGTGGCTGACCGGGGAGAGCTGCGGCTTCATCAGCTGGGTCGCCCGTGGCAACAGTCATGCTGTGAATCAATGCAACCTGCAATTTGTGGTCAGGATTCAACGGTGTTGCCTCTAAAAAAGTTTGTGGGGGGGGGGAAAAGGAAAATTGGAGCTTCTCCTCACTCGTTGACACCTCTCTCCCGCATTAGAATCCAGGAAATGCTGGAATAAACAGAAAGAGAGTACTTAGGGAAAACAAGTATTCTTTTAAACATGCATGCTGCTATAATCCACTATGCTTACTTATTATGCATGTATTTTTTTTCTACTGTGAAGTGCTGGGGTTATTATTTAGATTCCTAATTTTTCCAAGACAATGCAGTAAGTATTAATTTTGTTTTTGAACTAAAGTAGCAAATTACTCAAACACCATCAAATCTGTTAAAATGAAAGTGAGCAGATATCAAACCACTGCACAAAGACCATAAAAACTGCTACAAAACCAGGGCATCTAAAAGCATCTATCAATCACATGAAGAAGTCAGCCTGACCACTTTACACATTGTATTTGCTTTCATCTGGCAAGTAGATCAATACTTGCCATAACAACTGTATCATTCCTCTTAGGATTCAATTATGCACTGTAAATCTAATAACAGCCTGAGTGCACTTAAATCATAACTGGATATTCCAAAACCTACCCAAATGCATTTGCACCAAGACAGCAAGATTGCTTGAAATAGAAAGGTTGAAGAAAAACAATATTGTTAGGCTTGCTGATGCAGTGGGGTCCAACAAGTCTGAGACCAAAATCTGGGGGATTCAAAATCGATTTTAAACCTGGAGATAAACAGAAAGTTTTAGGATTAAAAAAACAGTCAAACAAAGAAATGTTATGACATAAAATGGACAGGAAATATTTAAGATTCTGCCCTAAGTCTCTACACTGTAACTTAACATTGTTCCATTAATAAGCTATTTCAACCCGATCTAACCCTTAATAATTAGTTTTCTGGGTGTAACCTAATGCATTTAGGTTGATTCAGTAATTTTAAATAATATTTTTGACTTGAATAAACCCAGTTAATTTAGATATAACCACATGAAGCACATTTTCAATGTAAACAAACAAGCATATTTGTGACACTGACTATGGTAGACTATGGTATCTCCTTTGTACAAAAATACATCAAATCATTCTTGGATAACATGCATTATAAGGTTTTGCACAAACTTTTGATTCTGGTGCCAGTCTAAATCTGTCAATTAAGCAAAATGGGGACAAATCAAACACAAAGCAATTCTGAAATTCCTATTTCTATTTTCTATTCAACTTTTCACTCAAATTATGCTGTTGATAGAATTTATACTGTATTAAATTAGAAACATTTTCATAAGTGGTTTCGGACTTTTTGAACCCACTGTAGCCTACATTTGAAATCACATCACATCTAAATCAGTGCAGTTTATTCATTTTCTTTAATTGTAAACTATATGATAGAAAACATTGATTTCCTTAGCCCTATCATGCACCTCCAGCCAGTATAACTGCAATAAACCAAACAGTAGGTTACGCAAGCTTACCTGCAAACACCAACCCTCCCCAAAGCTCCAGAGAAATCATTTGCGAAATGATTGTGCCAATCGGCTTGTTTACATGACACCAGCAGAACTAATAAAACGCCTTGTTCCCAGGGTCAGTGGTCTCTTTCAGCAGTCAGTCATTATACAGGTTCTGCAATGTTCCTGGTCTTCCACCCGCCCGCTGCGCCAAAACTGCTGCGCTAGACTGGAATATATCCACCCGTATCGCAGCCTTCAGGAGAAACGGATAACAGATAGCTGTATGCCTTAGAGGTTAAGCGAAGGGGACTCCCTTAAGGTGTTATTTTCATAGAGCTTCCCTTTGCAACGGTCCAAAGATGCTAAGGTCAGCAAAATCTGACGCCCCCTGTGTCCTCATAAGATGTGACGTGTTCTGCAACAGCGGGAGTGATGTCTCGACTCACTTCAGAGATCTGCAAAGAAACGCGGCAGCTGTTTGCGCGGGGCGTTGCCTCAAACATGCTTAAATTACAGGAGATAGGAACATTTAATACAAAACACTGAGGAAAATCGCCTGAATACGTGTGGCCACTCCAGTCAGATGGCCAGAATGATGCTCTGAGGAGTGGCAACATCTTGTTGTTGAGCAAACGTGCCCATCTCCCCAGAACGATTTGAGCATCACGTTTCAGATGTTCCCAGTCATGATTGTGCTGTTTGTTTGGGTTTTCTCCTCATTGCGCAAAAACAGCGTCGCTTTTAACGTGTTATCCCATTGCCCCAAAATAGCGTTTGTGATTACCGGACACAGATTTCAGGCTCATGCACCCACGAAAAACACATCAAACCAGCTGTAATCAGTGTTTTTGTTGTTGTTGTTTTTAACCCCATCAAGCAAGCGCAAGGTGTCTGCAGTTACATGCTTCAGCAATAGCTTCCTCTCACTAGATGGATCAAAGCATGCCCATGCATTACTGTGCTAAATGCATTCACGTATTTATCTTTGTGCCAGTCATGGCAATGTATTAAAACATGCATTAAAAATAAATAAAGTCAACCTTCCCACGTTGTTTTCTAGATGAACGCATCCGGATAATTACCATCATAAAATGCACAGGGATTCCTCACGCGCTTACTTGAGTTCTCCGCGTTCTTTTTAGGGAGTGGCGGGCCGCGCGAGCGAGCCATTTCAAGTCAAAGTCCAACTTTTCGTCTTTTACTCATAATTATGCTGTCAGAGCGAGCGGTTTGGGATGCAGTTGGGCACTGCCGAGCATACAAAGGGACTACAGCGAGCTGTGCTGCTGTGGTTGGTGCTGCTGCTTACCACTCCTTACACCGCTTGGACACAGCAAAGCGAACGCGCATCCTCTGCGCTAATACTGCTGCTGTACCTGAACATCAGTATCTCTGTATGCCTGTATAAACTGAATATATCTGAATATTAATTGTTTTATTTATTTTTAAATATTGTAATCTAATGTAATGTTAGAAAAGATATATACAAATAACATAATAATAATAATAATAATAATAATAATAATAATAATAATTTTGTTTATGTTTTTATATTACATAAAGTACAACGTGGCTAAAGGCCCTCCAGGGTACAAGGTATATTCGATTTTTTGTTTTCTCTCAAAACACTAAATAGCAACAAAAACTACCACAGCACTTTCCTTAACACCTGTTTGCCACTATACACTGGAAAATATTTGATCCTGATCCATGACATCACTACGTGCAATGTCTAAAGTCTCAAAAGTATTTAAGTAATTTTTATTTTATTTTATTTATTTATTTATTTTTACCTGGAACTATTGTCCCTATATTTACACAATATCACTATAACTCTCCTGGGGGCCGCCTCGCCACCTTTTTTAAACAATAACGATAATAATAATTTTCTCTTTTCACACAAATTATTGCTCCATCAATAAATAATAAAAATATACTGTGTGTGCCTACTTTAGCCTTATGGTATTGCATTTTTTTAAATATATAAAATAAATAAATATGTTGTTATTATTATTATTATTATTATTCTATTTATAATTGTTTAATATATAAAACTATGTTTTTTAATATATATATATATATATATATATATATATATATATATATATATATATATATATATATTTAAATATTTTAAATCATATTTTAATTTAATGGTCTAAAATAAATATACAAATACTTATTTTATATTATTAATAGTACTATACATTTTTATGATACAATATTATTGTCTGTATTTTAATATTACATAATAATATTTCATTTATTTAAATATATAAAATAAATATTTTATAATAATTATTAATATTATTTATTTTATGATACAATATTATAGCATTATATTAATTATTTAGTTTTTTATTATATACACATTTATGTAAAGTTTACATGTAATATAATTGTTCATAAAATAATGCATAAATATAATGTTATTATATTTATTATTTGTATTTAAAATAAATAAATAAATCTGAATATTTTATTGTTTTATTTATTATTATACATATTTAAATTATATTGGAATCTAATAACATGTTTGAAAAGAAATATACAAATACATATTTTATATTATTATTGTTATTGTTATATATTTTTATGATGCAGTATTTCTGCATATATTTTTAAATTACATAATAGTGTTGAATTTATTTAAATATATAAAATAAAATATTTTATTATTATTGACAATTTTTATGATAAAATATTATAGTATTATATTTATTATTTAGTTTTTTTTAATATATAAACAGTTATTTAAAATCTACATACTTGCTATTGTTTATTACAAATATTGCATAAACATAATTTTAATATATTTATCACCTATGGTTGGGGATTTGAACAAACCCCTAATTCTAAGAATTAAACTTCAGTGTGTACCTTGTCCTGCACTGTTTTTGACAAAAGTATGAATGATACCTCAAATTGTGTTACTTAGAAAGGATTTTTTTTTCTCTCTCTTTCTTGTGGTGGGAGTGAATTCAAAGGATCGATTCTTTGAGTCCGAGGCGTTGGGAATCAAAAGTCGACTCCACAATGGGGAATCAGTTCTGATCAGGGGTGTGACATTTTTTGTCATATACTTTCGATCATAAATTGTGTAAAGTATGCTTTATATTGCACTGTTTATGGTAAGCTTACACTTTGCCTCCAGTTTTTTTTCTTAATAATAATAATAATAATAATAAAATGAAATCTGGAATCGACTCTTGAAAATTGATTCTACTATTCTGAAATCATATTTGAAAATTTCTTGAATCAAAGAGCCCTAGATATTTCTTTTAATTAATCTGGCTTATGATAAAATGGATGGGGAAAAAAAAATCCATTAACTTACATTAAAGGGGAGCCATATCTATGGACCAAAATATAGACAGCTGGGGGGGGGTAACATCTAACAGTGTCCTGGCAACCACCCACAACACCCTTGCATCATGATCAACTTTCACACTGGTGTTTTAATAAATATTTACTGAGCATTATTTTTGATTTACTAAATATTTACTGTGATTGTAACATAGTACACCTTAGACAAACAAAGCAGCGACATAAGACATGCCCAAGGCATCTTAAATATAAATCAAATTTAACCTTGTTGGGTTACAGTGAGCTGAGCTAGTATATGTGTAACATGCTCTTCTCTCCAGCTCTTAACATATGAACGATGACGTTCCAAGCATAATTAACAGCACATTTACTCATACTAGCCTGACTCACTTACAGTATAATGAGTCTATCCATCTCTGCTGCTTCACTGTCTTTAAGACTGGATTTCAAGCATTGAGGTAATACATTAAGAACAAAGGGTTAGAGAAAAAGCCTTTATTGCTTGGTGGCAGTAAAAAGCATTCTAAATCTGATATATGTGATTAATCATAAAAGCTTAACCATATGCTATAAATATATCATTTATTACTTTTTTTCCCAATAATACTATTTTAATTAAAGACCTTCTGCATTGCCTGAAAAACATATATATATATATATATATATATATATATATATATATATATATATATATATATATAAAGTATAATATTCTGAATGGTGAATGAGATTAACATTCTGCCTTACATCTCATATTATGTTCCACAGAGGAAAGAACATCATATGGGTCTGGAAACTTGATGGTGAGAAAATCCTGACAGTATTTTCATTTTTGTATGAACTAAACCTTTAAAAAAATGATAGTTTTTACACATATATTTCAGATTCACAGAGAGCCAGTAATAATTGTTAGAATCTGACTGCACAGAAGCCCGGCTGCTGGAAGACCTAAATATGTCTGCTCATTTATAAATTGAAATGAGGAATGGCTAGCATGAAGTTACAGGGGGGACATTAAGGAACTGCTGAAGACTCTCGGGGAACAGCTGCTCTGTTTGAACAAGTGAGAGAGGACAAACTGTACATGTCTGCATGCACAAGCATAGAGAGGCTGATTGTACACTGCCACTGAATGTACACTGCCACTGAATGAGTCAAATGAGCACCATCTGATGAATTGAACAAAATCGTCTTCACAGCTGTACTGTATATAGCACATATTGACACTGCTGGATTGATGTGATGATGATTTGATGTAAGTGGGTATTATGAATAGATGTTTGGATAAATAAAGGAGATTAGGGGTGACAGTGACTGACTGATTTGTAATGATGAAAGACTTGAAAGGCGAAACATAGCCTTCATGTAACCTGTTAAAGAGATAGCTCACCCAAAAAGGATAATTTTATTATTATTTACTCACATCATTTAAAACCTGAATTATGTTATTTGTTTATTTATTTTTCTGTAGAACACAAAAGGAGTGTTTTGGAGGCGTATTTACGTAGCTCTTTTCCATATAACATTATAAAAGCACAAATACAGTAGACCATACAACTTCTGTGCTATATTCTGAAACCTTCTGAGTCTTCTGAAGCCATTTTATTGCTTTATGTGAAGGACAGACAGAAATTAGGTTATTATTCACTGATAATCTTCCTCCAAAATATCATTCTCTATATTTAAACTAGCACATTGTGTTTGCCTATGACACATCCAAGAACTAATAGCATTTTGATGTCCAGCCTGGCGCATTACACCACATTTTTAATCTGAGTGTGAACACAAATGAGATTTAAGAGCTTTGGTTGAGGGGAAGATAATCAGTGAATACTGACTTATATTTCTATCTATTCTTCACTGAAAGCTGTCATATGGATTCAGAGGACTTGAAATATAGCACACAAGTCATATTGACTACTTTCATGGTCCTTTATGTTGCTTTTTTGACTTTTTGGAGCTTGACAGATGTGGTAATTAACTACTGAATGGTCTTTTCATGGGAAAGAGCTGTGTGAAAATTCATCAATAATTCTCGTTTGCGTTCCACAGAAAAAATAACAGCATACAAGTTTAGAGCGACATGGAAGTGAGTAAATGATGACATCATTTTTATTTTTATTTTACTTGTTTATCTATTGTCCCATTGACAAAGTCCCCCCCCCCTCAAATCAGAATGGTGTACAAAATAAAGAAAAACAATCGTTCAAGCCCCCTTTTTGTCCCATTTGGTCTTATCTCACACTTGTAAATTGCAGTTCCTGAGATGCCTGTAAGTAACGTTTACTTAACTAATAGTTACTAAAATGCTATTGAAGCTTTATGCCTTGTGTTTACATCAGCCTGATCTCATGAAAATCGACGTGAGCGTAGCAAAATTTTTGCTAAACTAAATTACGTTCTTCATTACATTTCACAGCAGTTTCCCAGTGAAATGTCCACAGAGGTGTGCCAAAAGCGAGAGAAATGGTGTCGTATTCAGACGAGGTTTTAAAGGTGAATAATAGATGGAGGTTTATTAGCAAAACGTCCCTCCCTAACCTAAAACTTTAACCTAAACCGAACCAATAGTGTTCTAAAAGATAAATGAGAGGTGAACAAGACCAACATCCTTACCCTAAACATACACCTAAACCTAACTGATAGTGTCCTAAAAGCAAATGCGACATGAAAAGCACATTTTCTGAAGCAACCACATAATTTTGTATCACTTCTATGACACGTCTAGCTCATGTGTCAGCTTGCATTCTTGGCTGGGTTCGAGCTGTGGTCTTTCGAATCCAAAGTCCAACACTTTATCAGGTGAGCTACCAAGCAAGCTAATCATGTGAAAATAAGTTTGTAAATGTAAGTGGGTCTGCAATACAAGTGTTTATAAAGTCAAAAACAGCCATAGTACTCTTGATTTGTGTGAAAGTGAATGAAACACACAACTGTTGTAGTGCATCTAGCGTTAATTTCACCAGAAAACTATGGCGAAACATTGAATTCGGCACGTTAAACACCTTTTGCAAAAATTGTGTTATTGTAAAATTTTCATGATAGTAGTCTACCTATTTGGGTTATTATTCAACTCAGTCAGATATTTTGTTACTAAGAATTGCATTAGCTGACAGATTTATGGTATATGGCTTCATGCATTCTTCTTCTCTGGTTTCATTCATTCGTAATTGTCTATAATCTGAATTGCTAATATAATTTGTTATATAGAGGAGATTGGAGAAAGTTATAACACTCTTTACTCCAGTACATATTTCTCAGAATAGGTTTACCTTTGGAAGTCAATTTCTGTATAGATAAATACATATCTTTTTGTCTTGGCTTCAGAAAGCTATTGAATATTCCTACCATCATTGCCTAGAAAAAAAGATACAGTTAATCTAACACATTTATTTTTTGTGACATGCCCCCTGGTGTCACACTATATGGGTTTTATCATCAGTTGTCACCAAATCAGCATAAAAATTAAATTAAACAACTGTACAAAATTAAGACATATAAAACATATCTGGCAACTTGTTCCAATATAAATGTGACAACCTGTCCCAAAATAGAATTAAAATGCAAAATATAAAATAAAATAAAAAGTTAAAATCTTGTGTCCTGAAAACATTATTTAAATAAAACTATACCATTTTTGCCAAAATATCACAGTTACCATTACTTTTGTAAAATCGTGATACATTTTTATTTTGGCGCATAACACACTGTTGTTCTTTTCATCCTCAGTGCTGTTTAGTATTTCAGGGCTGTGTACTGTTTGAGAGGTTTGACTTCCTCCATAGTGCTTTAAGCTAGAAAATTCTCATTACAGTTCAAATGAGTGAAGCACGGTTGACGCGCATGCACTTCAAAGATACAGGTTAGAGTAGAGCAGATCATTGGCGCGAGTGGTTCTGACATGGCTTGTGCCACCCACACGCGAAAACCAGGCTTCAATCGTACAGAGAAATATTGCATTGCAGATGAAAAGCATATACCTGTACTGAATGCAAGATTATCATTAAATTGGCCTCAGCTGCCCAAAATGTTGCTTAAGCGGCCGATGAAACATTTTCAATGAAGAGAGAACCATGGCATTGTTCTTTCTCTGCTGTCTGCGACCCTATCTGAACAGACCTTTGACCCAATTTTGGGTCACGACCCGCTGGTTGAGAAACACTGCTATATAATATTTGATTCAGTGTTGGGTGTAATCTGAGTACAAAGTAATAAGCAACTGTAATATGATTACTTTTTAAAGAAGTAGTGTAATGCATTACATTTTAAATTATTGTAATCAGATTACAGTTACTGACTTTTATTTAATTACTTTTAATTACATTACTTGGGTTACACATATTTTTTAAGTATTATTTATGTAGATTAATACATTTAAAGCATGAATTATGCTAATTTGTACGTCTGTACATAACTTGCATGCGACAAACGAACAAGGAGGAAATATAGACATTATTTCGATTTTGTTGAGCGGAAAAAAACTAAAACTTTTCTGTGAAAAGTGTAACTTAAAAGTAACATAATGAGTAATGTGATTTATGTTTCTATGAAGAAATCAGAAAAGTAGTCAAATTACAATTTTAGAGAAGTAATTAGTAATTGGTATTGGATTACCTTTTTTTACTATCTTACCCAATATATTTAACGAAATATTTGAATAATGTTTGTATTTATTTGTTTAATATTTGATTGCACACAGCTATCAACAATCTTTAATTCAATTTAAACTATTTGTAATAGTTTGAGGGGATATGTTTATTATTTGTGACAGTGTGCATGAGTTCAAGAGAGATATGGCAGTGAGCTTGTAATTGTGCCCTTTTGAGCTGGGACCATTTTGCTCAGGAGACCTTGACGCTTCACCGTAGCAACCAGTGCAGGAGACTGCAGTACACAATGACTCAGACTAGCTTTAATCATCTATCCACATATACACACCTCGGAAGACCACCAAAAAGCCAGTCCTTACCAATATAAATTCCTTAATTTTATGCAAGTGTTACATTTTACTGGATTTTTATTTTTGTGTGAACTATTCCTTTAGGACTACATAAAGAAAGTCTATTAGTGCTTTTAATAATTTATCAAACAGAGACACAATGCTGAAACTAGAGCACAATGCATTGCAAAAATTACCTGACATAGCCTTCATACTAAGTGATTCATGTCTGTAGCTGTAGTGTAATGTTTTAAATAATCCAAAATCTTCTAAATCTCTTTTGCTATTTATTTTCAATGAAAACAAAATGGATATGCTCTGGCTGTTTGTCAAAGCTAGAGATATACAAGTCTAATTTAGATGGGAGTAATGGAAACCAGAAACAGAATGGGAAAAGGAAGCTTGTTAGTGGAGAATCTCCCTCTGAGATAATATCTGTGGAACATAATTGGTTTACACATTATGACATCACTTCCTCTTGCACTGTATTACAATTAATGTGCTGAAGTTGCCCTTCTCCTGATATTTTTAGTTAACTGTCTGCCCTGTGGACGCAGACCCCCCCCCCCCCCATGGTGTCATATTTTGCATATGATGCCTCTCCGAATGGATAACTCCTATTGATTGTAGGCGAGAGTTCACTTCCCACCCATTCCAGCGAATGGAGAAATCCATACAAGGTCTCCTGCTCATTACCTGTAGAGCTTTCGCTTTAATGGACAAATGCATTGACTGTAACAATACAGACGGATCTAGTAAGATCAATTTGGCTTTCATGAGCTCCAAGATTAGATGCATATTCAATACACTGCAAACAGAACTGGAACACTCTCTTATACTGTACGCATGTAAACATCCACCAGTTTCTCCCTGAATGCATGTGTAAACATCTTTTCACTTGACACATCAAGGTCATTGAGTTAAATTGGTTGATCTTGCTGCTGCTGCTGCAGGACACATAGGCAGTCATTATCTGATAATGTGATACTTCCGTGCTGTTACTAAACAGACCTTCCTCATTCTCTCTTTCTCTCTCTTATTATTTTCCTTTTTTGGCATGACAAATAATTGCACATTCATAATGCCAAAACAATGGTAACTTATCTACATTCAAATAATAATAATAATAATAATAATAATAATAATAATAATAATAATAATAATAATGCACAAGAACATTCAATTTAGTAAAATAACCAAAGCCAAACACACAGTACAGTCATTGAATAGAATTTAATTATTGATTTTGATGAATTTGATGAATTTGAATGTAGGTAAAAAAAGCAGAAAAGGGAAATAAATAATTAAAGAGCACCTATTATGGTTTTTCAAATATTACCTTTCATGTAGTTTGTTATATAACTGTTTGTGAATGTAAAAAATCTGCAAAGTTTCAAAAATCAAAGTGCACGAAATATGGAGTTATTGACAACAAAAAGAAAGAACCAATTCTGAACACCTGAAACGAGTCGTTAGTAATTCCAGACTTACTTCCTGTACTAACCTATGTAATTTGGTAACAAAAAACCCGCCTCTGGTCTGTTTACATGTACAGCCAGTGCACGCTGTTTGCCTTTTAGCTGTTAGCCTCTGCTAACCGGCTAACTCACGTTATTGTCAAACTACATATAAACTTACCACAGAGAAACGTCCTGTTCTCGTCATGCTTGTGATGGTGGTTCGGGTTGATCTTCCGATGTATCACTATCGGACTTGGGCTCAAATTGGTAAGGTAAAACAGAAATTGTTTCAGATGGAGCTGAAACTCGGATATGGTAGTATTCCGACACATGCTGTAAGCGGTAGACCAATCACAACAGACTGGGACATCTGACCAATCAGAGCAGAGTAGGCTCTCTGAAAGGAGGAGTTTAGAATGAATCCTTTAGAACAGATCATTGAACGAGTCGTTTTTGACACTGGGAAAAAAAGGTAATGCTGCAATTTAAATTATGAGCAAATTAAAGTGTTTTTTGACCTTGGATGCATGTAAATCTATTGTATGAGACCTTTAAAACAAAATTAGACACGTTTAAAAATCATAATAGGTGCTCTTTAAAGAAAGAAAAGATAGAGAAAAGCAAATACATGTAAATAAAAAAAGAATAAAGAAATAAATAAAGAAGTAAGAGTAGACTCTCTCTCTCTCTCTCTCTCTCTCTCTCTCACACACACACACACACACAACACACACACACACACACACAGACATACACACACTTGTACTTTGCCCTGAGGAGACTGTAGAGGAAAGAGCACACCTGCCATAGTGACAGAGAGAGCACTCTCACTCATCACCTATAACACACTGTTAGGATGGACCGGTTCCTCTAGCTGTACTCTAGGTCAAATAAGAATAAGTTATGGACTGTGCACAGCATGCTTGCTATAGCAAACTGGGCCAAAAACTTGCTGGCAAAAGTAAAAAAGATTCCACTGCAAAAAAAAAAAAAAAAAAAAAAAAAAAAAGAAAGAAAAAAAAAGAACCCATGTATGATATTTTGTCTTTTTTTTTTAAATTATTATTATTTTTAATATTAATTAAAAAAAGTTGAAGAAGATTGTATATAGTCCGAAAATATTGGAAACTTTATTTAATAACACATTAAAATAATATGTAATAGTTTAAAATTACATATAAAATATAAAAATTTAAAATGGTTATAAAGCATCTACTTTTTGACCATTGTGCAGCAGTCTGTTTCTGGAAGTAAAAACCCATTATTATAATTTTTTTCATAGATGAATTGATTTTTAACAATAACTTATAAACTGTGAACTCAGAGGTTGTTAACTGATTGTATATGCTTCTGTTGAAGCCATCAGTCCACTTTATTTTAGCTTCAGTATAAACTAAATTGTCTGTAATAGCGTAATTTCTGGTGAAGAACTGCACTACCCGTCAATCCTGAAGGTAGAAGAACCACCAATCAGATAATTACGGCAAACAATGTACACCAAAAGAGCTCTGCAGTGACAGCCCACTTCCATGAAGCACTGTGAATGACGCAATCGAGTCTCTCTACACTCTCAGACTACTCATATTTGTATACAGTATATCTAAATATTTTGAAATAATCTTAATACACTCACTGAGCACTTTATTACGAACACATGTACACCTACTTATTCATGCGATTATCTAATCAGAAAATCATGTGGCAGCAGTGTAATGTATAAAATCATTCAGATACGGGTCAGGAGCTTCAGTTAATATTCATATCAACCATCAGAATGAGGATAAATTTAATCTCAGTGATTTTGACTGTGGCATGATTGTTGGTGCCAGACGGGTTGGTTTGAGTATTTCTGTAATTGCTGATCTCCTGGGATTTTCACGCACAACATTCTCTAGAATTTACTCAGAATGGTGCCAAAAACAAAAAAACATCCAGTGAGTGGCAGTTCTGTGGACAGAAACACCTTGTTGAGAGAGAGGTCAGCGGAGAATGGCCAGACTGGTTTGAGCTGACAGAAAGGCTACGGTAACTCAGATAACCACTCTGTACAATTGTAGTGAGCAGAATAGCATCTCAGAATGTAAAACACGTCGAACCTTGAGGTGGATGGGCTACAACAACAGAAAACCATGTCGGGCACTTTATTAGGACCATAGTGTTCTTAATAAACTGCTCAGTGAGAGAATCCTGCAGGAAAATCCTGTTGGAAAAGCCACTGGTGTTCCCTGCTTGACGAACCATGCAATAAAAAAAGGTCGAGCCAGACCAGGAGGACAAGGAAAAACACCTTCAACTCTAATCTCTTCTCCTGTCTCTCCTTTAATCTCCACAGACAGTATCTAGATAGGATCCTGGAACATTCCCTCCAGTATGGCATTCTGGCATGGAAGAAGCCGGCAGTGTGGGGTGGACATGGAGAAAACCATCTAGTTTGGGTCAGTTAGGACTTCATTAGGAGATTAATAGGAGTGTGTATTAGTATGTTTGCGTGTATGTGTGTGTGTTGAAATGATGGATAGAGTGTGTAATGGGAGCAGGTGCGGGCATATAGACTCGGTGGAGTGAATGGCCAGTGAGGGACGTAGATCTACTTTAAACTCTGTATCGCAAAGAAAAGAGCAGACTTACCTCAGTTAGATATGGTGATATGGTGGATGCACATAGCGCAACAGTAGTAGTATGTAAAACTCAAATTATTTTCTCCATAAAGGAATAAAAAATATTTTTAGCAATAAAACATCCCAAAACAGACCTACCATGAGCTCTGAGGTTGTTACATGATGTAAATGTAGAAACCACAAGTCAGTCTAATTTCAGCATCTTAAAAAAACAAAAAAAAAACAAAAACAATCACGTATAATTGGTAATGAATTCCCAGTGAAAAACAACACTACCCTTTAATCCTGAAGAAAGATTCACCAATCAAAGAAGTTGCTATTGAGCGCAACAGTCTGATTCCGGGAGTAACATTCCCATTAATTTTCTTTTTAACAAGCGATCTGTGTGCTGGTTTGGGAGCAACATTAGTTAAGATGATCGTAAATGCTTAATTTGCAACGTTATTGGGAAACCCATACATGGTCTGCTTTTTTGTTGGTTTTTGCTCTCAAAACAATACTGTAACTGAGGGGATGTACCACATTCACTAAGAATGAATTGTGCCCGGTAAATGCGCTATTTATTAGCACGCTGCAGACCATCGTATTTGACCCTGCCTGGACTGTACATGTCCACTGTGATCCAGACACCTAAATCATCTCTTAAACATGCTGAAAAAGTGTGCTTGACAGCATAGTGAATCTGGATATATGCAGGGTAATAATGCTTTTCTCCATCATTTGTTTAGTGTTTGATGAATTAGTGCTGATATACAGGTGCATCTCAATAAATTAGAATGTCGTGGAAAAGTTAATTTATTTCAGTAATTCAACTCAGATTGTGAAACTTGTGTATTAAATAAATTCAGTGCACACAGACTGAAGTAGTTTAAGTCTTTGGTTCTTTTAATTGTGATGATTTTGGCTCACATTTAACAAAAACCCACCAATTCACTATCTCAAAAAATTAGAATACATCATAAGACCAATAAAAAAAAACATTTTTAGTGAATTGTTGGCCTTCTGGAAAGTATGTTCATTTACTGTATATGTACTCAATACTTGGTAGGGGATCCTTTTGCTTTAATTACTGCCTCAATTCAGCGTGGCATGGAGGTGATCAGTTTGTGGCACTGCTGAGGTGGTATGGAAGCCCAGGTTTCTTTGACAGTGGCCTTCAGCTCATCTGCATTTTTTGGTCTCTTGTTTCTCATTTTCCTCTTGACAATACCCCATAGATTCTCTATGGGGTTCAGGTCTGGTGAGTTTGCTGGCCAGTCAAGCACACCAACACCATGGTCATTTAACCAACTTTTGGTGCTTTTGGCAGTGTGGGCAGGTGCCAAATCCTGCTGGAAAATGAAATCAGCATCTTTAAAAAGCTGGTCAGCAGAAGGAAGCCTGAAGTGCTCCAAACTTTCTTGGTAAACGGGTGCAGTGGCTTTGGTTTTCAAAAAACACAATGGACCAACACCAGCAGATGACATTGCACCCCAAATCATCACAGACTGTGGAAACTTAACACTGGACTTCAAGCAACTTGGGCTATGAGCTTCTCCACCCTTCCTCCAGACTCTAGGACCTTCGTTTCCAAATGAAATACAAAACTTGCTCTCATCTGAAAAGAGGACTTTGGAACACTGGGCAACAGTCCAGTTCTTCTTCTCCTTAGCCCAGGTAAGACGCCTCTGACGTTGTCTGTGGTTCAGGAGTGGCTTAACAAGAGGAATACGACAACTGTAGCCAAATTCCTTGACATGTCTGTGTGTGGTGGCTCTTGATGCCTTGACCCCAGCCTCAGTCCATTCCTTGTGAAGTTCACCCAAATTCTTGAATCGATTTTGCTTGACAATCATAATGCTGCGGTTCTCTTGGTTGGTTGTGCATCTTTTTCTTCCACACTTTTTCCTTCCACTCAACTTTCTGTTTACATGCTTGGATACAGCACTCTGTGAACAGCCAGCTTCTTTGGCAATGAATGTTTGTGGCTTACCCTCCTTGTGAAGGGTGTCAATGATTGTCTTCTGGACAACTGTCAGATCAGCAGTCTTCCCCATGATTGTGTAGCCTAGTGAACCAAACTGAGAGACCATTTTGAAGGCTCAGGGAACCTTTGCAGGTGTTTTGAGTTGATTAGCTGATTGGCATGTCACCATATTCTAATTTTTTGAGATAGTGAATTGGTGGGTTTTTGTTAAATGTGAGCCAAAATCATCACAATTAAAAGAACCAAAGACTTAAACTACTTCAATCTGTGTGCATTGAATTTATTTAATACACGAGTTTCACAATTTGAGTTGAATTACTGAAATAAATGAACTTTTCCACGACATTCTAATTTATTGAGATGCACCTGTAGTTAGTGGAAAATGTTCACAAACATCTCTTTTAAATTAAATTCATTTTAACGCCTAATTTTATTTGCGGTAATTGCTCCAGGCAGTTTTTGTGAATGAAGCGCAATACACAATGAGCCTAATTTACACAGAAAGGAGCATGTTTGCGCCGAATGGAATGACATTGACTTCATTTAAATACTCAAGACGGAGCAAAAGTTTGGTGCTGATTGCGCCTGCTAAAATAGATTGCGGGTGGTTAGTGAATACAATGTTTTTGAGCTGAAATTCCACACGCAGACATTCACATTCAGTTCACATTCAAATTCACAGCAGTTCCAATTACTTCTCGCTTCAGTTGAGTGCATGCCTGTATCTCGCGACTCCCTTGACAGGCGCTCACAGGTTGAAAGCTCCTGTAGGCTACTAATGCACACCTCATTCATGAAGAGAGAGCTCTCATAATGCCACAACTTTATTCTCGTAATTTTGACTTTATTCTCAAAATATTACGACTTTATTTTCGTAATTTTGACTTTATTCTCAAAATATTACAACTTTATTCTCGAAATCTTGGATTTATTTTTTATTTTTACGTGGCACTAAAACACGGTCGTAATTTTGAATTTGAGCGAAAAAAATAAAAAATAAATCTTGTGACAAGTGTTTTAGAAAGTAACTTAAAAGTAAAGAAATTAGTAATGTAATTGCTTTTTTAATGAAGTAATAAAGTAATCTGATTATAATTTGTGAGAAGTAGTTAGTAATTTGTAGTGGATTACTTTTTTAAGTAACTTACCCAAGAATATTCGTAAAGCTTCATAGGATTGTACCTCTTGTACAGTACCACTGTCTTTTTGTACAATTTTCAAATACTTTTTTGCTTCAAATCAAAGTTTGTAATGTTGGGGTTCACCTCTGAGCTGGTTGGTTTGGTTCATGACTTACAAACACTTTTATTAATATATTTTTTTTAAATCACTATGAAAAAAATAAATGAATAGGTGGGAATGATGTAATCCAGTCTGTCTCTTTACACTCTTAAACTACATTAAAAAATTGTTTTAAATTTTTTTTCAAAATAAGGACACAATCTTGTACCTTTTTGTACCAATCTTGTAACTTGTTTTGCTTTGAAACAAATGGGCACCAAGTGGGCTGCCATTGTTGCACTCTGTTACATACACATCAACATTTAGATAATCAACCATTTGGATTACATCAATAGTAGCTTCATTCAGTTACAGTATTAGAAGCTAATCAAGAAAAAGTAAACATCTTAATGAGAGAGAGAGAGAGAGAGAGAGAGAGAGAGAGAGAGAGAGAGAGATTTTGAAGAGTACTGTATATGATGTCTATTTGTCTGTACAACACAAGTCAATGGGTTCCAAAAGTTTCAAGCTCCAAAAATGACTCAAAGGCAGCATAAAAGTAATCCATTTTATTAGAGTGGTTTAATACATGTCTTTTTAAGTTTTGGGTGAGAGACAGACCAAATTGCATCTCCTTTTTTACGATAAAGCCTTGCTGCATTCATGAAGCTTGAATACACTTATTTGTGCTTGTCGCAAGTGCAGAGCGCATGTACACCATATGAGATTTTTCTTATAGTATGGATATTGCATTTTATGGATATTTTATATCCATTCAATGTAAGTCAATAGAGCTTTGGTCCACATTGACTTGCATTGTATGGATATGAACACATCAGATACCTTTGAAAATAGCTTTATTTGTGTTCCACAGACGAAAGACAGTTGGTAAGATGGCATAAGGGTGAGTAAATGATGATACATATTTTATATAGCCTAACATTTGTTAAAAGGAACACATTTCTTGTTTGGTGTTATTGAAGGGGTACCTTACTGTTGGGGGACACAAGACTAAAACGGTTGGGAAACAATACTCTAGACTATTTAATGAGATTTTATTTTCAATGTTACATAGAAAACAATAACAACAACAACATATTTGGTTTGAAAAGTACATTTCAGACTAACTAGTAGGGAGTCACCCAAATGCAGTGCTTAAATGAAATGTACATGCACCTCTTGGTTAGGATGAAAATGTGTTTGCAACATTAGAAAAGCACCTGGTTATTTAAAATAAACAAAACTGAAGCATAAGCACAGATTCAGCCCTTTTGGAGCATCTCCGTCAGAAAAAACGCATCATGATCTATACATTTAGAAAAGTCAGCAGTTATATTTTGCTTTTTCATGAGAAATGCACACTTGGGAAAAAATAATGCTTAATTTACTTTGTTGACTTTATAAAAACAGCACATCAGATTGCAAATCAAAGTTAAAGGGATAATTCACCCAAACATTTGTAATTCTGTTCCCTTTACTCACCCTCATGTCATCTCAAACAATGACATTCTTTCTTTTGTGGAACATTGAAGAATTGTATTGAAGAAGATGCAATGAAAGTGAATGGTGGCATTCTGCCTAAAACCTCCTTTATACAAGTTTTAAATGACATGACGGTTAATAAATGATGACAGAATTTTCATTTTTGGGAGAACTATCCCTTTAAGATTAGCTTTAGGAAGCGAGTATTATCTTAATGAAATACAGAACACTCCCTAGTTAAAAAAGGGAATTTTATCCTGTACTAATCCTTCTGGCAATCCATCCTCTTTGAAACTTTTTTTTTTCTTCTTCATTTTTTAAATAACCATACAGGAATATAGAGACTTCTCTGAGCTGTCTTCATCTGTATTTAGTATTGGTGACTCATATACTGCAGTGGCAAGCATACGTGGTGTCCCTCTTTAGTAGTATTAATAGTATATCACTACAGAATGTGATGAGCTCTGCTTCATTTACTGAGAAATCCACAGGAAAATGTTCTCATTGATGTGTGAAACAAAACCGTCACAGTGCTACTGTAAAACAGCACGGTGCTTTGGGGAATTTAAGGTGAGATCTATATGTGCACACTCAAGTCTCCCTGTTCTTGGACTCCAAAAAGACTCTCTGCAGTATTTGAAGGTCATGCAACTGGGCCACTGCAGTTTTAAGCCTTGCTTTTTCAAAGGCACATTGATCTACAAAGCACAGGTAAAGTTGCTGAAGTTTTTCCTCATGAGTCGTGATCGCACTTTTTACTGTCTATTTACACCTTTTTTTTTTTTTTTGTTAGCATATGACTTTTAATTAAGTTTATCAGTGTTGCTGAGACTGATATCTATTTGATTGCTATTGTAATTCTGCATCCTGTCACTGGTCAATACATGTTTAAATACGCAATATAATAACAGCTGTGACTTGAAACACCTGTTCACCTACGGTCACTGTGCAGCATCCATAAGTCAACTATTAAGCTTATCACTAAGCAGGTTTACGTGTTATGGACTATGTAATTTAGTGAAAGGGTGGCATAAAATAAAATTTTAATAATCATTTAATGTAGAGGTAACTATTTAAAAAAACAAATAAGGCACTTTAGGCCATGGTATATTGTTAATACAGTCAAGCCTGAAGGGTGCGCTTCATGTCTAACTACGCCTCGTCCCTAGTTTATCATGGTAATGGAAAACTAAGCGATAATTCTCGTAGAGGACTCGAAGTTGCATTACGGCATCCATTCATTCAATTCTGGCATCTAATCCAATCGTGATCTAGCCTATGCCTTATAAGATACCACAGCTGTCTAGCATCGTCTGTACGCTGCGTTGCTTTCACCCACCGCCACCCCAACACCACCAGTTTAGGTCCTGTCCTGCTGTAAGGGGTAAGCTCCTCTCCCAAGCCGTCATTGCCTTCCATCAGGTTCTGATGGTTCAAGCAATAATCCTGATGCTGAACCGCAGGACGGGGCTTACGCCAAGGGAAACTAATCTATCATTAACTCATGTTATTCCATATTATCATGTTCTCTGAGAGAAAGGCACTTACAATGGAAGTGAATGGTGCCAGTCCACTGCACACCGTTTCAAAAGTATAGCGGCAAGACTTAAACATTATACATATTAACATCACTTTAATGTGATAAAATCTCAGTTTTAAATTATTTTGTGTGATAAAATCGCTTACAGGGTTAATGGATGTTACATTGTCATCGCAATGAAGTTGTAATTTTGGATATAAGTTTACACTGATCGGGTTAGTATGTTATTTTATCACACTAAAATCATGTTAACACACCTGTTTATGTCTTGTGGCTAGACTTTTGAAACAATGTGTATTTAGCTTTATGGACTGGCACCAACACCTTACTGTAACCGTGATTTTGTTTGTTTTTTTGTTTTTAATAAAAGACAGACGAGTCAAAATTATATTTTGTTATAATCAACATTATGCCAAAAATGCTGTACTTCTTGAACTTGTATTAAACCCAGAACATTCATTTAATTGTCTTTTTCACCATGTTGCAACATTGCATCAACATAACACAACTGCATTTGTCAACTGCAATGTGACCAAATATTTACATGTAAATGGAGGTCATTAGAATGATCTAAGTTGGTATGTGATGTGACACAAACAGAGAAAAAGAGAAAAGTAACCAACACAAATGAAAATAAAAAATGACAAGGAGGCAGTCACGTTTATGACTATCAGTTTATACAGCAATGTCAACGACAACATCACAGCCTGACGACACATGACAACTGATGAATCTAGATTAACTAGCACACTCCTCCAGAGAGGGGTGTGTAGGAGCACTTATGTGGAGTTAAAATGAAAATTCACCCAAAAATGACAATTCTGTCATCATTTACTCACCCTCATGTTGTTCAAAACCCATATGTCTTTCTTCTGTGGAAAACAAAAAGAGATGTTAGCCTGGTCATTCACTTTCAATGCATCTGTTTCCATTCAGTGAAAGTGAATGATGACTGAGGCTAACATTCTGTCTAACATCTCCTTTTGTGAGAAGAAAAAAAGTCATCTGGTTTTGGAATAATATGAGGGTGAGAAAATAATTAGCACATTTTCACTTTTGGTTGAACTTTGCCTTTAAGAGTCTTACATTTAGCAGCAAAAAAGCACATGAACACACAAGTCCATCTTTTTTTGGTAAAGAGGCATAATACTGAACACAGAAAAGGCAAGTGGTGCGCAGAGGCTGTCTAGCCAGGGAGAAACAGGGCCCGGAGACTGTATGGGGGTATTTTTTGAAGGCACCTCCTCCCATTAGTATGGAGGAGAAGGGAACAGTCCACAAGCCCCTACATTTGGCAAGCTGGGGTCCACACAGGCAATCCGGCCTCAAGACATTAAACTCCTTTAAAGCTTCATCTTCTTCTCCTTTCTCATTGCTGTTGAACAAAAAACAAGAATACATGAAAAACTGTAGAATAGTTCATAGGAACCATGTAATGTTATCGCTTTAAATCACGGGCACATTTTATGAAGAAAAGGCAAGTGGTGCGCAGAGGCTGTCTAGCCAGAAGAAAATGTGAATACTTGCCAATGTTACGTTGTTGTTAGGCAGAAGCTAAGGTGCTTTGAGTAGTTGTTAGTGTGTTGCTATGCAGTTGCTGGGGTGTTCTAGGTGATTACTTTCTGGTCACCTCCCATGTCTCTATGATAATTTGGTCCCTAGATGTGGCTCTTGTCACTTTTATAAAAGGGATTGTTCACCCAAAAAAGGTGATTCATCATTTACTCACCCTCATGCCACCCTAGATGTGTATGACTTTCTTTCTTCTGCTGAACACAAACAAAGATTTTTAGAAAAATATCTCAGCTCTGTAGGTCCATACAATGCAAGTGAATGGTGGCCAGAACTTTGAAGCTCCAAAATGCTCATAAAGGCAGCATAAAAGTAATTCATACGAATCCAGTGATTAAATCCATATTTTCAGAAGTGATATGATAGGTTTGGGTGAGAAACAGATCAACATTTAAGACCTTTTAACTACAAATTCTCCTCCCTGCCCAGTAGGTGGCGATATGCACAAAGAACATGAAAACAAAAGAAGAAGAATGTGAAAGTGGAGATTTATAGCAAAAAAGTAAAAATCTTTGTTTGTGTTCAGCAGAAGAAAGAAAGTCATACATCTGGGATGACATGAGGGTGAGTAAATGAGAGAATTTTAATTTTGGATGAACTATCCCTTTAATGTACGTCAATGGGATTTTTCGCCTGTTTTATCATCCTCCAAGAGAAAAGTCAGATCATAAGTCTGATTGCTTAGAAATGTAATTGCACACATCTTCTCAATACACCACATAACTGAGATATCATTCAATCAAGTCAGTTGCACAAACAATGCAGGACGAGTTATGTTTTTTGAGCAATAGTAGTGATGCATGCCTAAGCAGAAAATTGGTAACACTTTTACATTAATGTTCCCTCTGTTAAGTGTTTATAAAGGGGTTAATTAATGACTAATAATTCATTTACAAATGCATTATAAATCACTGATATGTGTTTATAACAGCATGCATAAAAAGGGCAACTTTCATGAAACACTTGCCAAATAGTGAGTGAGTTTATCTCATGTTATAAATGCTTAATATTACTTATTCAACATTAGTAACCTATGAAAATGTACGTTAATGTAGTGGACAAATACGAAGCATTTATTAATGAGTTGCCAACATTAGAAACCTATGTACATAAAATTCAGTATGGTTTAAGGGTCATCAGGCTTTACTGTATGATGCTGTGAATGAGCATGAAGACCTGATAAAGAGTTTTTGTAGAGGACTTTAGGTAATTAGGACTAGCTAAATTGGGACACCATTTCTATTGACATCAACCTGACAAGGAAACTGACAACACAAGAGAGTCAAGACATTACAGTAATCAATATAAACACAAAGCGGACTGTGGCCAAATGATATAATTACTCCTTTTAATCTCACTATAATTGTCCCTTGTCCTGGATAAGGAGGACTTTCATTTAGGTCTATTATGCAACATGGAAGGCAAAATCATCAAAATCTTTTTAAAGCACAGTAATGCCTCTGAGGCTAAACTGGTAAAAAAAAAAAAAAAAAGACAGTCGCAAAAGATACATTAAAGTCCAGAGGAAACAGTAAAGGGTAAAATGTGTGCAGAGATTGGATCAAATTACAAGCCACTATAGAACTAGACAGACAGGAGCTGCTTGTGGATGCAGCCGTGCAGAAGAGCTCTCTAATGCTCCCCAAGAAATGCAGCTTGTCCTAGATTCCTCACAGTGACATGCGCAATATTGCAGAAGATGGATAGCAGTTTGCGTATTTCTCTGCATTTAAACGTATAGCTTTTTTTGTCATAATTGGGTATCTTAAAAGCTTGTGATGCTAAGACACTAAACAAAGTTTATCTAAGAGTATGTATCTGACATTTTAATCAGATGACATGACAGTTTAATGAGTAAGTATTAAGTAATAGTAACTAAACTTAAATAGTAACTTAAGCTTACTTGATCTTTTTAAATCAACGTATTAATGACACTCATTTCAATATAAAAAAATAAATAAAAATAAAACAGGTCACCAAAAATCTACACCCTGAAAGTAAACTGGGCCTGTAGGAATAATCATAGATGGCATTTAAAAGACATCTATTACAGGCTGACACATTTCAGTTTGGTATGTGAGTAGCTGCATTTCCACTGTCTGGCCAGTCCGAGCCAGGGCTATCAACTAACTGGTCAGCTGGGGCCAATAGCCTCGGACCTCGAGCCACGAGACCAAAATCGATCTGCAACCCACCATGGGGCCAATAGCCCTGCAGCATTGCCCTAAAACCTGCCCTGAATACGCCGCCCTGGCACCAACGGCACACACCCCACCCATTCCACAAGCAAGAGGGAAGCTCAAGCTGAGGTATCAGACCCTAGAGACTAGCTAGCCCTCGAAATGAACGTGGTGGAGACTGAAGCTGCCATTTGTTTGCTCATTTTGGTCTTTGCTTGATGGAAATCGAGACCTGACCTGACCAGTGCCTTTGACATTGACCTTGCCTCAGTCCCCAGTTGGCCTTGTTTGCCTCAAAGGTAATTGCGGGCCAGTTAAAATTGTATATTTGACCAAACTATCATATCATTCCCATGTGTTCGTTGTCCATTACCCATGGTGTGCAATTCATTTCCATTATAAAATTAATTAATCTGTAAATTAATTTGCTTTAAGCACAGTAAAAAAAATAAATAAATAAACAACTGGTAGCTACCCTACCATGTAAAGTGTAAAATTATATTTTATTTAACAAAAATGATTCATGCAATTTTACAGTAAATATATGAAATGTATGATTTGCCCTATAGTTAACAGTGAATTTTATTTATTTTTTTTTCGATAAATGATTGTTAAAATTGTGGTAAAAAAGCATAATGGGTGTTCGCAGAAGTCCACGCGAGACCGCTTGCATTTCATTATTTTTTATAAAAAACTTTTTTTTTCTTTAATCTTAACTTTGAATGCACTTTTGTACTTTACATTTTATCTTATTTAGTTCATGTTTATCACATTATTTTAGTGTCACGTGAGTTTTTTGTTTATACATAATGGCCATTGCTCCTGGAAGGGCTACTCCTGATCTTTTGTTTTACTACCTGTGTTACTATGGTGGTTAACAGTACATTTAAATGTGCAAAGCAGATTTTTGTAGTTCCAGAACGTTGCTATATTAACATTATATTATTTAACTGAGTGACTGTTTGCACTAGGTGTAAATTGCACCTGCCACACAGCAGAGCTATTTGCACGCCAATAGTCTTGTGGAAACTCAAAAATTAAAGTCAGACATCAACCTCAACTGACGCTGCAATAGCGTAGTGTGTAAAGATGATATGGATACGTTTTTTATCAAGTGGATGTCCTGGGTTCGATTCCCTTTTTGTCCCACTTTTTCCCATCCTGTCTCCACTCTTAATATTTCCTTTAAAACTAATTATAATAATAAATACAAATTAATATAAAGGTTGATTTTTTTTTTTTTTTAACATGGTGGGACGTTGAGAGAAAGGTTTGATGTGGGTTAAATAAACCATGCTTTTACTATAGTAATTGTGACAAGGAGTAGGGCGTGGCCGGGCTGTGATAGAGTACGGCCGGTGCTGAATCAGCTGATCAGCGGGAGAGCGAGATAAGGGGCAGACAGAGGTGCCGGTTCGAGTGAGAGAGAGACGCACAAGGCCGCGTTACATTCAACGTTTGTGTGTGTTTGTTTTATGTTGTTTTAAGTTTGAGTTTTGACATTAAACTTTATGTTTACCATTCAGCCAGTTCCCACCTCCTCCTAGCCCATCCTTGAACTGTTACAGTAATATTGTAGTAACCATTCTTTTTGGCCATAGTTTTACTTGGTAATACTAAGGTTCCTGTAGTAAAACCATGGTTAATTTTTGTAAGGGAAGGTTAGGTTTAGGGGTAGGGGTTGGTGTAGTGTGTCTGTGGTAGCGGTCTGCAACCCGACCTGGGCCCGATGGGACCTGAGAACCCGATGGGTTTCGGGCAGTGTTCGGGTCTGTTTTTCAATCAGGACTTCGGGTTCGGGTCGGGGTTTGTAATTAAACAGGCCTACCGAACTTGTTTCACACACGCTCTCACTAACAGACACACGCGTATGGACGAGTTAAGGGCCGTTCACACCGAATGTGTTTTCCCATTGTTTTCCTATGTATACACATGCTGGACGAATGTCTTTGACTTTGACTGCACCGCGTCTCACTGTTTCTTCAGCTACTCATGAGGGACCGGTGCTTTGTAAAAACCGTGTCAAGTTAAAAAGAACTTCAAATTGTCAAAAACGCATGTTGAGACATCTGCACTCTGTTTCATTCTTTGCGCTGTGTCTAGATTGTTTTCAGCGCAGGTGTCTGAACAAGTTAGAGGGGACTGTTGCATTGTTTCATATTATTCCAGATTGTTCTGTACCAAGCAAAGTTTCAGCACATAAATGGTAAGGCTATGCTTTTTTTTCCTTTCTGCTCTAGTGTACTGAGGGGCTGCCGTGCCTTGTTAAAACTGTATGTTTACTGTTTCAATACTGTTACGAATGTTGCCTATATGCTTACATAAAGAAATAGCCTATTGCAACAGTACTTGCTAGAAGAAATTATAAAGACAGTGAGCGATTTCGGGTTCAGGGCGGGTTCTGGTTTATAATCTGACAGCATCGTTCGGGCTAGGCCACACAGTTTCAGGTAAGGGTCGGGTTTCATTTTAAGGCCCGTGCAAACCTCTAGTCTGTGTGACTCTAAATAAACACAATAAACACACTGCTGTAATGCCCTTACACTGTATGTAAGTATTTAATTAGGTGCAAAGAAGATGATTTTTCTTGCTATTTACAATTAGTGCAAATAGCCACTGCCATTATTTAATTATATACACAGGGGTGGACGAGCACCGATCATTTTCCCGGTGGACCGCTGGGTAATTTGGCACCGTCCTACCTGCGATATAGGCGGCCGCCCTGGGCTCCTACAGTCATTCCCACATGGACTGCATTACAGAGCGGGAATGGTTAACAGAATAAAATGACTTAGATTTTGAAATCATTTAATGACTTCTAATTTGAAATTACTTAGGCATTCAAGTGCATTTCTGTATGCGCACAGTCACTCGCGTGGACTTCATTATTTGACATACAAATCACAATAATGGTGGCAACCAAAAACACACATTAAGTATAAGACGAGCTCTGAATAATTACAAAATGACAAATAACTGCAAATTACAAAATATACAATACCAGCAGTGTAAATAAAAAAGACAAACAGGAAAGCTATGAGCAGTACATAGTCATTTGCATAATTTATTTATAACGCAAAGCATTTCTGGGAGCTGCAGCACATCTTCTTATCATAGTATTAGACATATTGCACACCTTGCTGAATTATGCTCACGTCTGACAGAAATGCAGTAAATAAGTCATGAAAAATATTACTTTATGGCTGTTTGAGACTTTGAAGCTTACTTTGTTTAAAGGATGGAAAAAACAGTGTCTGTAAAAGCATATGGCTTTTCACTTTTTTTTCAAGAATAATCTGCTGGGGAAGGAATTAAAACACTGCCGATATAAAGACGCAACAAACTCTCATAGAGTTAAAATATGAGCAATTTATCTGCAAAGATTTGCATTTTAAGAGGTATGATTATATTTTACATATATTTATATTTGTTTATATTTGTATTTGTACATATTCTGGCCAATTTTCTGTTTTCGCAGATTTTTTTTTTTTTTTTTTTTTTTTTTAATAAACATTTACAAAGTTATGTGGGTATTTGACATGACATTTTAAGCATTGTCATCAGTGTCCTGCTGTGTGACTTTCTTCATCTAACGATTTTAAACAACATTTTCTGATCTTGTATAGCTATATAAATATTTAATAAATCATTATTATATTTGTTGTTTCCACAATCTCATATTAACTAAAAAAATAGTTTTTTTGCACCTCTAGAAAAAAGTTGAAAGGTGATTAAGATCTTTAAAAATTTTGAAGAAATGCTGACTTGCCACAGCACATAAAATGTTCATGTACATTTTAACTTAACATCTGCATGTTGGGAAAAAAAGTTCTCGGACATGTTATTTGTCTGAGATATAAAGTACTTATTTTAAGTGCTTTCTCTTAAAAAAATTCCACTCATCACATTTACAGTGGTTACATTTACATTTACATAGACGTTTTAAGATTATGACAACTGTTTCACCAGTGGGGCCCGTTGTCAATAAATAGAAATGTCTTTTTTCAACACAAAAATTTGAAATTGAGCCAGAAAATGAAATCAGTGATGTGGTGTGTTATGGTGTGGTGTGTTGCGGCTGGGTTTGGTGGGCGTGGACTGATCTGGGCCAGAAAGTCCAGGGCCACTTTTTAGTCCCAGTCTGCCCATGTATACACAGCAGTGGACTGTAAAATATACAGGCACTAAAATGACATCCCGTAATGCCTGAAACATGGTCACTGTATTTTTATTTTTTTATTTATTTTTTATTTTTTGTGAATGTCTGGCAGCTACAGGTGGCTTTTTTTTTTTTTTTTTTACAGTGTAAAAAATGTACACTCAATTTAACAGAGCTAGCGGAATTTAATTCCGCTAAAGTAACAAATGTGTGCCCCCTCAGAAATTCCAAATTCCCCCTTATGTATTTTATCCTGTTACTAACAGGAACCAGACTTAAGATGAGACAAATTATAGCACCTTTTTTTTTTGTTTTTTTTGTTTTTTTTTTTTCTCTTTTTGCAAAGGGGTCAATCATTTTAAACTAAAGAAGTCTGACTTTTGTTAAGTCTTGGAAGTTTTGAAATATTTGCCAATCATAATCTTTTTTTGCTTGTCATAACCTGTTAAGTATTAATACTGGGTAAACCACTACCACCTAATACATAACGTATAACAGAATAAACGATTCTAATTTTATTTCAGTCACTCATGTATTAAATGTGGAGATACTATTTTGAGCCACAAGGCGGCAGCACTTTGATAGTCGTGACATCACGGTCACGCTTCAAATCAGTGTCAACTCACGGTGAGCTTAGGTGGGGCAGGCTTCTCTTTTCCAGCTCATTTTTATATATATAAAATAATATATAATTTGTTTGGTTTTGACAGCATATTGTTTGTTTTAATTATGCACTTCGTTTGCATGTATATTATAAAATGTCTTATATCTAGCAATGCTAATTATGAAACCCATCATTATTCATTCAAGAAAATAAATGCTAGGAAATGCAAATACTGTAAGTCCTGCGAGACGAATGCAACATGCGTGTACATGTAGGAGCAATCTTTTAAACTAAGGTCATATTTTGAACTAATTATCCATTGAGTTATGACCTTTTAATGAGTTAAGCTAATTTACAAGAAATATGTTGTGCAGGATTCACCTGTTTGTTAAGACAAGGCGAGATGTCCATCCTATGGGGGGATAGAGATAGGCTGCCCAAAGCATTTGGCGTAGATAGAGCAGCCCCTTGTGAACGAGCAGTGTATCGGCAGTCGCTTTGGTTCACTGTGCATGTTGGACAGTGTTTATTTCTTTAACTATTCAAGTGATGAAACTTTCACATATATTGCACTTTATCCCAGAGTGTGGCGAAATAGTTGGGAATTTTTGATGATACTCCGGAAGAATTTCTTAATATGTATCATGTTCTCGTGGTCTTTCGTCTCCACTTTCACCAGCTTATCTAGTGAGGTCACAATAGTTCATCTCGTTTCGAACCTTCAGCCAGACCTCCAAAACATTCAGGTGGATTTCTTTGGAAAGCAAAAAAAATCAAAAAATCAAAATAAAGATGCCATGGCAACAATAGCAGGTTGCCGAGGAACCCATCGTCGCTATGGAGACTGCATCACTTCAACGTGATAAGAAGTATCCAGTCGAAAGCGCTTTCAGTCTCTGATCTTTCCCCTCCCTCTTGTCTCGCAGTGATTGGTACACATTAAAAAGTCTTTGCATTTGTGCTTGAATTATAACACATTTTAGATCTGTATTCTTAGATCTCCAAAGTCTGTATGAATAGTAGCACATACAGTTCACATTTAGCATCTTACGCATGTTTCTTGACGAGTCAACAACACACAATAAAGCACACAAAATAGTGATATGTTATCTGAACGCACTTGTTCATAGTGTAAGAAAATACAGAACTGGCTACCAGTTCCCCAACCCCCCCATTCCCATATTAACTGGGTTCAGTTCCCGGTTTTTTGATTTCAAAGTCGGCTATGTAACGCAATGAGTGCATTCGAATATTATAGCTATTAAATTGTCATTGACGATATACTGATTTCACATATTGCCTATTTGAATGAATGTACAGTCCTCAAGAGTAGCCTAAAATGGTTCAATCGAACAGGTGATAAACACTGCATGGGACTGGCGCGTAAAAAAAAATCATGTATTAATTTCCCTCGACGCTCTCAGCGCTTGACTGTCATGACATTAACCTACAGCGTTGCCTTCACGCATACTTGCAACGACGAGTCACTTTTATCATTATTGGTACTGTTGGAAAGCTGTAGTGATCCTACACGTCTGTGAACATCTTTTTAATGTTCACGCAGTTTTGGTTGTTCTGAACGGGGAAGTTTGGTGCTTTGAACGCGCTGTTGATGCCCTCCTCAATGACCATGTACTCCGACTTGCTGAGTGATGACGTGCTACGCGTCTTCTTCAGCTCCTCGGAAGATGACAGCGGCTGACAGCTGCCGATGTGGAGGTACTGAGCCTGTTCCTCGCCCTCAGTCTCTCGGTGGTAAAAGTAGTTGAAATTGGACACGATAACAGGCACTGGCAAAGCGATGGTTAACACGCCCGCGATCGCACACAGAGAGCCGACGATTTTGCCCCCTATGGTGACCGGGTGCATATCGCCGTATCCCACCGTCGTCATGGTTACCACCGCCCACCAGAACGCATCAGGGATGCTGCTGAAGCCCGAGTCGGGATCGTCCGCCTCGGCGAAGTAGACGGCGCTAGAGAACAGGATGACCCCGATGAAGAGAAAGAAAATCAACAATCCCAACTCTCTCATGCTGGCTTTCAGAGTCTGCCCCAAAATCTGGAGACCTTTCGAGTGCCGCGATAGTTTGAAGATCCGGAACACCCGGACTAGTCTGATGACCCGGAGAATGGCCAAAGACATCGCCTGTTGGCCGTTGCCTTGCCTTTCTGCGAGCTCGGTCCCCAGAGTGATGAAATACGGTATGATAGCCACGATGTCAATGATGTTCATGATGTTTTTGGAGAACGTGGCTTTGCTGGGGCACGCGAAGAACCTGACCAGCAGTTCAAACGAAAACCAAATGATGCAAAGAGTCTCGACGACGAAGAACGGGTCAGAGAAGGGACTCGTGAAGTACGGGAGAGTTCCGTTCATAAGGGGAGCGACCGTAGTCGGGTCTTTGTCGTCCCGAAACTCGGGCAGTGTTTCCAGACAAAAGATGACGATTGATATTAAAATGACCAAAACGGAGACTATAGCGATGCCCCTGGCTGGACCCGAGCTCTCGGGATACTCGAAGAGCAACCACACCTGTCGCTGAAATTCATGGGTGGGCAAAGGGCGCTCTTCCTCCTTTATAAAGCCCTCGTCCTCTCTGAATTTCTCCATGGCCTCCTCCCCGAGTTCGTAGAAGCGTATCTCTTCAGAGAAGATGTCAATTGGCACGTTCACGGGTCTCCTAATACGCCCCCCTGACTGGTAGTAATACAAAATTGCGTCGAAGCTCGGGCGGTTTCTGTCAAAGAAATACTCGTTTCTTAATGGGTCAAAGTAGCGCATTCTCTTCTTGGGGTCTCCGAGTAAAGTCTCGGGGAACTGTTGGAGGGTTTTGAGCTGCGTTTCGAAGCGCAAGCCTGAGATGTTGATGACAACTCTCTCGCAACAATCGTGGTCTTGCTCGTAGCGCTCCAGCGAGTTGTGCCCGGGCAGCGCCGCCGACTCTTCCAGCATGTTGTCGCAAGCAACAATTGTCATGATGTCTTGCTCGTTTTCCGTGTAGCCGTGGTTCACGAGGTTGTTGGCCCGGCGCTTGGTCGAGGAAGGCGGAGGCGAGTGGAGGAGGCTGAGGTGCTCGTCCATACAGCTGCTTAAGTGGAGGGGCAGTGGAAGCCGCGCCTCCTGCACGAGCTCCAGTCAGCCACTGCCGCCAGTCGCTGCCACGCGTCCACTCGCTTTCTCCTCGCGCTCTCTCGAATCGCTACTTTCACAGTCCAATGTTCCCGCCCACGGCGCGCGCGTACTGTGGTGGTTTATAAACATGCCTATTCCCGCCCACGGCGCGCGGATGCTCATCACATATCTGCACGTCGTCCAACCGGAAACCTACAAGACAGACATAAACATAAACACCCAGACGCTCGTCACAGATGCCCACCTTTACTCTTTTAGGGGACAAGTGCAACAACTAGCTACCTTTATGGTCACAGAAACACAAAGAAAATTAATTCGATATTTGTTACAGTAAGTATAAAGAGCGAATTAATAAAAAAGGCAAACACTTAGTTAATGAATAGTCCAGCGTGATTAATTAAGTGTCTGAGGACAATTAGTCATACCAAAATATGGTAAATAAATGCCGCGAAGCGTTAGTTCTCTCTTGCGTGGTTAGAATATACAATTTTCGGCGCGTATACTTACATTCAGAACATTAATGAGAGGTGGCACGTGCCTCTACCCCCACCTTAAAGATGAAAGGACAAGCATTAACGTCACTGTGATTGACATTTGGAGGGCAGCAGGGACTTCTTATTTATGCAAAGCCTCCCTATGTTACACACCCACAATGGTGCATGAGTTAATTTGATAGAGGATGGAGTTTGGAATTGATTTTGTCAGACATGTGGATGTCTGACAAAATGGATTAGTTGCAGATTTGTAAATATTGTTTACATTTTACCTGTGTGAAATATTGCTATAGATTTTGACGCCACATGGCACGAGAATATCATTCATTGTGAAAGTGATTGAGAGAGAGAGAGAGAGAGAGAGAGAGAGAGAGAGAGAAACGAAGAAGTGCTTTTAAGAGCGTGTTGATAAATTGTGCGTGACTTGAGGCAAAAAGCCAGGGAAATTTATTGGAGCTGTCCATAGTTCTGAAACCAGGAGAATTACCTCCCATATCGAGCCCAACGAGTCTATCTATCTATCTATCTATCTATCTATCTATCTATCTATCTATCTATCTATCTATCTGTCTGTCTGTCTGTCTGTCTGTCTATTTATCTATCTGTCTGTCTGTCTGTCTGTCATTTCTATCTGTCTGTCTGTCTGTCTGTCTGTCTGTCTATCTATCTATCTATCTATCTATCTATCTATCTATCTATCTATCTATCTATCTATCTGTCTGTCTGTCTGTCTGTCTGTCTGTCTGTCATTTCTATCTGTCTGTCTGTCTGTCTGTCTGTCTGTCTATCTATCTATCTATCTATCTATCTATCTATCTATCTATCTGTCTGTCTGTCTGTCTGTCTATCTGTCTGTCTGTCTGTCTGTCTGTCATTTCTATCTGTCTGTCTGTCTATCTATCTATCTATCTATCTATCTATCTATCTATCTGTCTGTCTCTCTGCCATTTCTATCTGTCTATCTGTCTATCTATCTATCTATCTATCTATCTATCTATCTATCTATCATCTGTCTGTCTGTCTGTCTGTCACTCTGTCATTTCTATCTATCTATCTATCTATCTATCTATCTATCTATCTATCTATCTATCTATCATCTGTCTGTCTGTCTGTCTGTCACTCTGTCATTTCTATCTATCTATCTATCTATCTATCTATCATTCAATCGATCGATCGATCGGTCTGTCTGTCTGTCTGAAGAATGTCAGCTCTGCTGTTAGTTGTCTGTGGTCTTGGTAAATCAAAGTTGTTTTTTTAATTTATTTTAAACAACATAATCACATTGATTTTTTTTTTTTCAACAGTATGTTTAAAGTCTAAAGCCCAAAGATGAGCCATTGCAGGTGAATCTTAAGTTACTGTGTACTGAACACAAAGACACAGGTAATGAAAAATGTTTCTTGAAGATCCACATTCCCAGAATATGAAAATACACTATTTTGAGCCAAGAACTGATTTATATAATAGGTTGTTTGTTATACGAGGTTTGAACCAGGGACTGAAAATTTTCCAAGAAATGAAAATGAAAACTAATTAAATTTGTTGCAGATCATAACCGAAAACAGGAACGAAATCCCTTTCAATTGTTCTGGAGTTAAAAACTAAATGTTTTAAAGGACTTAATAACTGGTTCATTTCATTCCGATTGTTTTTTTTTTTTTTCAAGAAACCAAAGTCTAAATGGTTTACTATATTAACTTTTCGGAAGTACATCACTTCCTGTCGCCCAAAAAAAATTGGATTCTCTCTTTTTAGAAGAACATGATAAGCATGTGCTTTGATTCTGAAGGAAACTGCCACATTTCTTTGTCTAAATGCACATTGTGTATGTAGCCTTCTGTGACATGCTGAAGACCTTTTGGACAAATATACTGGATAATTACTATATATACATGCACGGTTAATCCAGATGTAAGGAAAAATATAGAGGTAAAAAGTAAATTTCTCAGTTGTTTCTAAGTCTTCTCTGAATTATTGTTAGAGATGATTGATTAATACAGATTTGTTTCTGGGTTCTGACCGAGAAGCAGATCTGTCATTAAAACAAATAATTACAATAAAATAATAAAATCATTATTAAATAATTATTACATGTTTAAAGTAGGAATGTCCCAATAATGAGTCCGATACCTTTTCTTTCTTTCTTTTCTTTTTTTTTTTTCTTTATTCCATAACAGCTTATTTCTGGTGTTTAAATAAATGAATTCATTAAAAATGTAATCAAATGAAAATAAATAATAAAAAAACAAAAAACATTATCAACATAATATTGTATTATTGTTATCTAATAAAGTGCTTTTATACTGAACCTCACAGCACAATCCAAAACACAACATAGGAGTGTTTTGGACATTTTTGTCAAATAAAGTGCTGCAAAACAGAGCATCACAGATGTTAGATACTGCTTAAGTATAATACAGTTAGGCTACTATTGATTTGTAGCTTCTCAATCCGGAAAAGCCTGTTGCTACATGACTCAATTGATTATTAAACCTCAGAAGGCTGCTATTTAAATAAATATGTAGTCTGTATGTGCCTCAGGCTACAAAGACAATTAGCGCTCTGCTCGCTGTCATCTGCTATAAAGAGGGTGCAATGCTGATAATGGTGTTTTCCGTGTATGATGCAAGGATCTCTAAAAGGTATGAGCATTTTGTGACTGTGTCATCACAACACTGGCTCCACACATTCACAAGCACTCACATTTGAAGCACGCAGCACATGCAAACTATGTTTATCTCATTAAATCGCAGCCTTTGGTTTAATCACATAATAATAATCATACTGCCATAACGTGATTTTAATTTTTGCGGTGAATGTTTAAAGAATGACATTCGTATATCAGATGGTGTCGGTTTTTGGTATCGGAGCATTTTTATGTGCACCAGTACATGAGCACAGTATGGGACCCGATTGCCATCACCTAAGCAGTGTGTCTGTGCATGCAGGAGAGAGAGAGATTTTGGCCAGATGTAAATTTGAAATAGATTAAATATTTTTGGGGATATATTTAATATTATGATTACTGATAATTCCCCCACATGAAATGAAAAAAAAATAAAAAAAAATAAAAAATAAAAAATTGAATGGCATTTTATCACTTATTTTGGTTGAGGCAAGTCTCTTATTTTGAGACCCTTAGCACAGAGTACTGTGATTAAAAAATAAATAAATAAATAAATACATGTTATCAACCATACTTTAATTTCATTCTAACTGGTTAAAAATGGGAAAGGATGCAGAGGAACACTGGAACTGGACGAAAAAATACGGTTTCTACTCAACAAACTAAAAGATCAGTCTAATTATTGCTATGATTACCTGCAGTAAACCAAACTGAAAATGTTCTTATGTCATACTCACATCATGGTCATCATGTCTATTATAAATTTCTTTAACTTTTTTTGTTTTGTTTTTTGCTCTAATATCAGTATGACAGTCATTGATTTCATTCATTTTCTTTTGTGGTGTTTACACCATACAGTACCTGACCAGAACAACGCAACGTGTTCTTACATCTTAAAAAGCATTCTGTCTTTTTGCTCTCTTTAGAGTCTTTGTCACAGTCCAGCGAGTAGCTGCAGATCTGATAATACTTCATTAGTGCTCTTGTAATTGTTAGGTAATTGAATTCAGTTCTTCAAACTGTTCTCCAGTTACCTTGCTCTCTCCTCATACTCCTTCAGAAAATCTTTTGTGTAAGCGCAATTTGTCCTTGGGGTTGTTTTCAAACTCTGTGCTCACGTGTCATTCTTAACATATTTACCCAAGCAATGTGACACGTGTTCATGGATGGACTTGCACACAATGCATGCATGCAGTTGGATAAATACAAATGCAACAAAATGGAAAATATTTCTTAAGAAAATGTGTGGTGTTTGTCCATGCAAAACTTCCTGTCTTAATGCTTGGGTGTTGTGGGTGGTTTCCCAGGTGTTGCTATGCTCTTGCTAAGGTGTTCTGGGTGTTTTTAGGGCATTGCGAGGTGGTTTGCAAGGGTTGTTTGGGGTGGTTGCTAGGTGGTTGCTTACTGGCCCATGTCAAAAGAGCACATCTCCTAAAATGTAAAAGTACACATCTCCTTAATGCATGTTTTGAGGTATTTTCATATTTGTAGCACAAATGGTGAAGGACTAGTTACACATCAGAAGTTTAATACTTACGTTTTGGGGTTTGCTCAAATCCTTAACCTACTGTAAATATGAGCAATAATAATTTCATACAAGCATAAACATACAACTTAAAGGCTGCTATTGGGGGTGGAAAGGTCTCAAATTAAGACATTAAATGTCAACACAAAGTCCCAAATTAGCTTAGAGATGCTTAATTGTGCAGGAAGGACTTTGATGCTTAATTGTACATCAGTAGATTATTGTTGTCCATTGTGCCTGCACACTTTATTGTAAAGGGAGGTGAGATCAAATATGTTAGAACAACTACAGTGATAAAATGCATTCCAGATAAATGCTCTACGTCTTTGAAAACTCTGTTACAAGCAAAAACCGGTTGCATCATATGTGTTATTTGAATTATCCTGCTCTGCAACAACACACAACATGGATAGGACATGTAATATCCAAGCAATGCCACAGTATTCATTTTCTAAGTTAATCTCCTTATTCAGGCCATGGTGCTATAAAAAATTGCCAATCGTGTTCTGCCATGACAAGAGCAATGGGACAGCCACAGGGGTTTTTAGCATGGTTTCTACTGGCTTGACTAAATATAGAAGAATCTGAGGTCTTATTAACCCGCTAAATGAAGCTACCTTGCAGACTGCACTACCATGTTTTTAAACCCAAAACCCATCAGTGCATAAGTGCATTCATATGAAGGCACACCAATTTTGCAAGAGGAACAATGCTTCCAGCAACATAGCAGCTTCAAATACTTCCAATATTTCAAAGGAATGCATTCACTTCGAGAATTACATGGCTGTAACAGGGTTCAGTGGAAAGGAGGAGGCGGGAACTGGACAAAGCATCAAAGTAATGTTTTTAATGAGACATTAACACAAAAACACACAAATATAAATGCATACAGGGCAGCTGCCTGTAGCTCTCTCTCTCGAACTGTCGCGTCTCGTTGCACTTATCCCTCTCCTCGGCTGATTAGCCCGATTGGGGGCCAGGTGTGCGTAGTCACGGCCCGGCCCCGCCCTCCTCCTTGTCACAATGGCATGACTTGTTGAACAGGTCTTTAGAAGATCCCTCTGCAAACACATTTATTCTTAAAAGGTATCATTTTAAGATCATTTGAGGTCACAAAATATGGTTCTATTATATCTAGAACAAATCTTATTGTCAGAGTTAAGAAGGTTTTAAGATAATATGTGCATTTGGTGAGATGATATAGCCATGTGTTTTACCTAAGGTCTGTATCTGTAGTGTTTTTGAAATAATCTGAGTGAACCAGTAATGCAACTTATAAAAATGTGGCCAAACTGCATTGCTGAACTCAAGCTTTCAAATTTGTTTCCAATTATGCCCAGCATGTTCTTTTCATCAGTAACCTAGTTTCCATCCATTTTTCGTGCTGTTTTGTTATCAACAAAGTGAAAATGCATAAAAGAATGTTTGCAAAATTTGCCGTCTTCTGCCTGTTTCCATTCAAATGACCTTTTATCGATAAAAATGGTGTGCGTGATGATGTCATGCTTAAAAAAAAATACTTTGTCGCATACGTTTTGGTTTATCGCAAAATAAATCTGCCCTTAAGCAGTTTCCATACAGAAATGTGTGTATATCGCTAATTGTGTACCTTTCGCCTCCCAGATGTCCCTAATTTTTTACCCCCCAGTCTTTGTAAATGGGGAGAGTATTGAGACAATTCATTGAAATTAGCCAGCTTACTGTCATTTTAATTTAACAAATAAATGCAATCAGAAGAGGATGAATTGTGATCAAAAGGGAGCTGTTGCCCTTCTGATAGGACTATAATATTGGTCCTTATGTTGCGCCTATCGCAGGTTGCCACCAGTTCCGACCCGAAAGCAAATCATCATGGCCCTCTTTAAGCTGGCAACCTGCACCAAGTAGTGGTGGAAACTTTTGGTCTTAGTATAAGGAACATCCATCGATGTGTATATGCTGTGTGCACAACTATTAAAGAAAAATTGATGCGGTGTAATATCAGGGTTTACATGTGATACATTCCTGATATTCAATAGGCTATTTTGAACAATCATCTAATCTAAAGCATTATCATCATAACTGCATTATGTCCCATTTGTCCAGCAACTTTTAAAGACCAACTGAATTTGATTGTCATCTAAAATAAATTTTTGCATCATAATGCAATTTACATTTTCTGAAGAATTCTCATCAAATGTGATCCGAGGTAAAGAGGGTTAGATTTAAAATATTTAAACGTTTTAAAATGTTCAAAAGCTAATTTTCTGAAAGTGAACTCAGCATTGGACAAATAGTTCTGATAGTTTATAGCCTTGAAAAAAGTGTAGAACATTCTGAGAATGTCATTCAGATGACTTTTTTGTCTACAGAACAGGGTAAGGCTAATTTAGTTGGTGTAAAGTAAAGGCCTGTATAGGTCTAAAAATATAATTTTTTCGTTTAGTCATTTATTTTTTTAATTTAATGCTTTATTCGTTTGGTAATTTATTTAATTTAATACAGGGAATTTTGCCTGCATTTTTTCAGAAGTAAGCTAAACAATAAGTTTTATAGATTTGGGCTATGTTAGTGTTCCAAAAAAGCTCACTGATGCTTTTCTCCTAGTATTGTGCATTTATTTTTAATTTTAAACATCTTTGTGCACAGAAATGATAAGTTTTTTGCATTGTGGGCTAATTCCATGACTGCAGTCTATTATTTTGAATGGTGTGGAAAAGCAACTTTAATAAATAAACGGATGGCTACCGCGATTATATTAATCTCAAAGAGTGGCCATTCATTTGTTCTCCCTGCACTTGTAGATGACAGGTGCATGATACAAGATATTTGTGTTGGCACTCCTGGAAGTGTCATGACGCAGATGTGTTTGCAGCAGCGGATCTGTGCAGGTATGCCGTTAAGACCAATCCATAATAGTGCGAGTAATGTTTCACATGCAATAAATTGGCTTTCAAGGATGTTTACCTTGTCGTCATGATGAACACAGGCTAACGATTGGGGTAAATTCTGTCATGTGACACTACATTTTTGCGTTAATGCCAATTTTCTCGACAAAAAGTGTTTCCAAACCAGTATTTCGCGACATTTGAAGTATCGACATAGAGTTTATGCGCTAGAGTTAAATGGAAAAATATTATGTCGACACTTGTGAAATTTTAGCGATAATTTGTTTCCATCAAGTATATATATATATAAAATAGAAATAAATTTTTAAAATATACTTTTATATATATATATATATATATATATATATATATATATATATATATATATATATACAGTGGTGTGAAAAAGTGTTTGCCCCCTTCCTGATTTCTTATTTTTTTTGCATGTTTGTCACACTTAAATGTTTCAGATCATCAAACAAGTTTAAATATTAGTCAAAGATAACACAAGTAAACACAAAATGCAGTTTTTAAATGAAGATTGTTATTATTAAGGGAAAACAAAATCCAAACCTACATGGCCCTGTGTGAAAAAGTCTTTGCCCCACCTGTTAAAACATAACTTAACTGTGGTTTATCACACCTGAGTTCAATTTCTCTAGCCACACCCGGGCCTGATTACTGCCACACCTGTTCTCAATCAAGAAATCACTTAAATAGGACCTGCCTGACAAAGTGAATTAGACCAAAAGATCTTCAAAAGCTAGACATCATGCCGAGATCCAAAGAAATTCAGGAACAAATGAGAAAAAAAGTAATTGAGATCTGTCAGTCTGGAAAAGGTTATAAAGCCATTTCTAAAGCTTTGGGACTCCAGAGAACCACAGTGAGAGCCATTATCCACAAATGGCGAAAACATGGAACAGTGGTGAACCTTCCCAGGAGTGGCCGGCCAACAAAAATTACCCCAAGAGCGCAGCGACGACTCATCCAAGAGGTCACAAAAGACCCCACAACAACATCCAAAGAACTGCAGGCCTCACTTGCCTCAGTTAAGGTCAGTGTTCATGACTCCACCATAAGAAAGAGACTGGGCAAAAATGGCCTGCATGGCATCCAAGACGAAAACTACTGCTGAGCAAAAAGAACATTAAGGCTCGTCTCATTTTTTCCAGAAAACATCTTGATGATCCCCAAGACTTTTGGGAAAATACTCTGTGGACTGATGAGACAAAAGTTGAACTTTTTGGAAGGTGTGTGTCCCATTACATCTGGCGTAAAAGTAACACCGCATTTCAGAAAAAGAACATCATACCAACAGTAAAATATGGTGGTGGTAGTGTGATGGTCTGGGGCTGTTTTGCTGCTTCAGGACCTGGAATACTTGCTGTGATAAATGGAACCATAAATTCTGCTGTCTACCAAAAAATCCTGAAGGAGAATGTCCAGCCATCTGTTCGTGACCTCAAGCTGAAGCGAACTTGGGTTCTGCAGCAGGACAATGATCCAAAACACACCAGCAATTCCACCTCTCAATGGCTGAAGAAAAACAAAATGAAGACTTTGGAGTGGCCTAGTCAAAGTCCTGACCTGAATCCTATTGAGATGCTGTGGCATGACCTTAAGACAGTTCATGCTCGAAAACCCTCCAATGTGGCTGAATTACAACAATTCTGAAAAGATGAGTGGGCCAAAATTCCTCCACAGCGCTGTAAAAGACTCATTGCAAGTTATCGCAAACGCTTGATTGCAGTTGTTGCTGCTAAGGGTGGCCCAACCAGTTATTAGGTTTAGGGGGCAATCACTTTTTCACACAGGGCCATGTAGGTTTGGATTTTGTTTTCCCTTAATAATAACAACCTTCATTTAAAAACTGCATTTTGTGTTTACTTGTGTTATCCTTGACTAATATTTAAACTTGTTTGATGATCTGAAACATTTAAGTGTGACAAACATGCAAAAAAATAAGAAATCAGGAAGGGGGCAAACACTTTTTCACACCACTGTATATCTGTCTTCCTTTTTTAATTCACCCTCGTCCTCAAACATTGTCCAATCACTCCTCTTCCTCGTCATACCTTTGAAGATTATAAATGTGTGCACAAATACAATCTGATATGTGAATAAATTTGAAAAAATATATATATTCAAATTGCTCAGTTGGTTATGTTTCTTGATACTAGGTGTTGATTGATAGTTAAAATGATTGCAAAATGTTACAGAGTATTACATTAGCAGATACAATTACTGGGTTACTCAGTCTCTAGGTTGTTATACTCCCATAAGCAATAGCTGATGTGGTTTATCTGCCATTGGGCATCAGTATAATGAAACTTTGATAGCATGAAGCAGGAACCCATTTCTACCAGAGAAAACAATAAACAACCCAAGGGAAGAGCCAAGAAATGGGGGGGGAGAGAGAGAGAGAGAGAGAGAGAGAGAGAGAGAGAGAGAGAGAGAGAGAGAGAAGAGAGAGTTGATTGAAAAGATTGGGGGAAAAAAAAAAACAGCAATTTGCACTGCATGGTGCTGTGCTCCATTCAAGTGATGTAATCTCTCAGGTATTTAGACCATGTTTAGTCAGATATGTGGAGCAGTACTAGATAGAAGTTAGTGAGCGTAACACCTGAAATCTTCACTAAAGCATTAGATGTTGCACTCTGAAAAATGATTCAGCCAGTTAGTTGACATTACTTAAATAAGTCATTTTGATTAAAAAGTTGTTGGATATACTCAAATTTCTAAGTTACCAACTTAATTATGTATTTAGCCAACCAAAAAAAGGGAAAAATGATCAGGGCCCTGTTTCCCTATAACGACTGATATTAGTTGTTAAGACGAGATATTTCACAAACATTCGTTATTTTTTACGTGCGTTTCCCAAACCTGCACTTAGCGCAAATGAGCGAGGACACTCTTTAAATGCTACTTAAATGGATAGTTCGCACAAATTTTTAATTCAGTCATTGTTTACTCACAAATTGTTTACCCTGTGTTGTTATAACCCAATATGACTTTTTTTCTTAACACAAAGGGAGAAATTGTTAAAACTTTTGTGTTCAGAGATGTCATACAATGGCAGTTTATGGTGACCACCTCTTCAAGCTTCAAAAGGACACAAAAGTCTAATAAATTATTCCATGAGACTCATGATTGTTATAAAAGCATACAATAAGCTTTGGTGAGAAACAAACCGAAATCTAATGTATTATTTAGTGAAACTGTTGACCAACCGTTGCTCTACTGTACGCAATGATAGGGCAAGAGAGCAACAGCTCATGCAGCCCTCTCGCGACATGGAGCATTCAAGCGAAAAATAATTTTGTTTATCTAAAAACAAGTCCACCACAGCGATAGTGACAACAGAACACAACATAGCTGTACAAAAAAAAAGACAACAGAACTTACTAAACATATCTGAAAAGTTTGTAGTTGAAGAATAGATTCATTTCTATGCTCAGCCTTTTTTTTTTTTTTTTTTTTTTTTTTGAGCCCTCAATCAAAGAGAGAGATGGAGTAGGCAGGAATGTCTGTCACCTCTTCACCATTCTGAAATGGTGAGAATTTGTTACAGACCTGACAGTGAGACCTCCACAAAAACATTCAGTGTTTCTCTTGTGCCCTATCATGAACATGCACAGGAGATCAATGGTCGGCCAACAGTTTCACTAAATAATACATTAGATTTTGTTTTGTTTCTCACCAAGCCTTATAGTATGCTTTTATAACAATCATGAGTCTCATGGAATAATTTTTTAGACTTCTGAATTATACTTTTGTGTTCTGGAAAATTAACTGATTCAAGCTTAATTAATTATTCAGTAATTTATTCATCTATTTTATTTAAACTATATAATTATATATTATTATACAGTACATTATAGACACCCTATTCAAAAATATACACTACTGGTCAAAAGTTTTGAAACACCTCATTCTTTATTATAATTTTTTTTTTCTTCACATTTTAGAATAATAGTAAAGTCATCAAAACTATGGAATAACAGAAATGGAACTATGGGAATTATGTTGTGACTAAACAGAATCCAAAATAAATCAAAACTGTGTTATATTTTAGCATCTTCAAAGTTGTCACCCTTTGCCTAGAATTTGCAGAAATGTACTCTTGACATTTTCTCAACCAACTTCTTGAGGTATCACCCTGGGATGCTTTTTAAACAGTATTGAAGGAGTTCCCATCTATTTTGGGCACTTATTGGCTGCTTTTCTTTATTATTTGGTCCAAGTCATCAATTTCAAAAACATTTTTTTTATTACATTTTAGTTTCATAATGAAATAAATTAATATGGTGGCACAATTATATGTCTACAAAACTAATTTCAAACATTTAAGCATATGCCTTCAGATCAAAAGATTTTTTTTTTTTTTAAATGTACCTCATACATTCCCTTCCAAAGGGACATTGTTCCCTTCTCACTCAAAGCGCTCGTGCTTGTTAAAGAGTGGCGTGCTGTCATAGCAACCATGTTACATTCCATTTCCGTTCGTCCTACGAAGGCCATCTCGTTTAAACGAGACTTGTTTAAAGGAGGATGCTCAGTATACTGCAGCCTTCAAAGGATGTGTCCTACCTAGCACGCAGCCTTCGAAATGAGACACAGCTTATGGCTCAAATATATCACCTGGCAGGGTGTCACAGGCTGTGTCTCATTTCGAAGGCTGAGTGCTAGGTAGGACGCATCCTTTGAAGGCTGCAGTATACCAAGCGTCCTCCTTTTAAACAAGTCTCGTTTAAAACGAGACAGCCTTCGTAGGATAAAAGGAAACAGATTGTAACATGGTTGCTATGACAGCACGCCACTCTCTATAACAAGCGCGAGCGCTTTGAGTGAGAAGGGAACAAAAAGTTCCTTTAGAAGGGAATGTATGAGGTAAATTTTAGGAGAGTTATAATGATGTAAAGAGAAAAGAAAATAGATTTTACAGGTGAACTTTTAGTCTATAATACTTTATTTTAAATATATATTAATATAATTATACATATTATATACTCTGCACCCATCTACTGAGGTACTTCAACTTGGGAATTAACGTTCCTTGCATTTGAACATCATATTTACGGGCAAATTGCCATCATTTTTTTGTAGACATTTCCATTGAAGCAAAGAATTATGGGTTATGAATGCCCACGAAGGATACACCTCATGCATCCTCCGAATTCCCATGAAAGAAGGTCGCATTCGAAGGCTGCATTCGAAGTGTCCTACTTGCTTTTCTGTAACGAGACAGCCTCGTTGACGTATGCAGCCGAGAATTGTGACCTCCGGAGGACGCATCCTTCCAAACGAGACACAGCCACATTCATTTGACCTGGGAGCCATTGGTTGTTAGCAGTTTGGCCAACTGCTGCCCCTTGTTTTGTGCTTACACTAATATTATCCTACCTGTTATCTATAATGCCTAACTGTTATATTTTTCCAGAACTCCATGAGATATATGTGAAATTTTCTCACATTAAAGGTGCAATATGTAATTTTTCATGTAATATTTGCCTTTTTTTTGCCAATGTATGAACGGCTTGTAACGCAACTTAAAACATTAGCCCTTCCCGGACTTCCTAGGTTGCCTATTAAAGCCTGTAGACTGATTTTCATGTAATTTTGATAATGCAAAAAGCTCCATTCATTAGTGTAACGTAACTTGGTTATACAGAAAATATATACATTCTACTATTATAAAACAATAGCACATCGATATATCAAAATTACAGTTATGATGGAAGCACATCAATACTGAATTGTGTCAACATATTTATAATGTACAGTCTATTTTATAAACAGCTACTGTCATCATCCACCAAATTTAGCTAACAGCTATTTATAAAGCTGGCTAGCTAGCTAACGCCGACATAGGCTATCATATAAATGCAGTCAATGTATCATGCAAAGAAAAGTGATTACTTAAAACTACAATCTCGCATAGTCAGACCTATATCCACATTTTGTTTTAGCCCTGTTCCAGCACTGGGGAGTCAAATATAATACACAGTCTCAAAGTTTGTAGTAAAACAATCATAACTGTATAATTTTAATTATGCTACCTCATCTGTCATCATGATGCCGGTGAATCACGTTCAGTTTCGCTTCCCTATGGAGCCATGCTCGCTCGCGTCCCTATGGAGTGTGTGAGCGAGCGCGATCATGAGCAACAGGCTGCAGTTCACTTAACGGTCACAGGTGTCATTAATAACAAGGGTTTCTGAATCTTACATACTGCACCTTTAAGCAACCAAAAGAATATGTGAGGAACAAAATCACCTGACGTTGTGCTCAGATGCCATTGTCTGTTTAAAGAGACAGTACCAATTTAGCATGTGTTCTGAGTATCAATGTAAATCATTGTAAATAGAACATTAATGCATTCAAACAATAAACATGTTACAAATGTAGGATTATCCACAAACGAAGCCATCAAATGAACACAACACCAAATTTCACAGATCAGAGAGAGCCATTAGAGAGTCATAAAAACGAATCCATGGTGCCAAAATTGCTGACCGTCTCTTCCATTCCTGCTTAATCTCAAACTAGGGTTTGTAATGACAGAGCTGACCCATATGGACAACCTTTCTTTGTTCCACAAACTTAAACCCTCTGTTAGAACAAATGGCCAAGTAAGACCTTGTGACCTTAAATCATAAATCTAAATCAGCCATATCAGGAAACGAAGACAGTCCCAAGGCCCGAAATTAACATAGACCTAAAGACAGGGACACCTCCTCTCTCCATCTGCACATTCCAAAGACATTCTCTCTTAGCTCAGCAGAGACCGCATGAGATCCGCCTTAATTACAGTGAACAAAACAATGCCAAGTCTCTTTATTCTGGACGATAATTAGTCATGAGATCTTCATGAGATTCTCATTATTCTGTAAACAGCATCTAAAAGGAATCCATGAATGTTGTACTTCGCTGAAGTTAACCCTCTAAAATATACAGAATGCATTTAGATCCACAATGTACACAATACCTAGTCTTGCTAGATAATTCTGAAAATTATTTTGATCTGTGATTACTTTTATAACTGACAAATTAATGATTATAGCTGATGTACCTTTTAAAATATGTGTAGTGATTTGTAATCACTTCTAACTAACAAATCGATGATTATAATCTTTAAATCTTGTACTATTCAAGGCTTCACCTGTTAAAATACCCCGACAATCAGGTTTCTCATAACATGTAATGTATTATCCATGTTGTAAAACCAATGAATTAACCCAGTATGATTGGTAATCAGGGATTTTCATGTTTTGTTATTTACACGTGTAATATTTAGGAAAGTATGTCATATTTAGTATATAAATGCTTGCTTGTTTACGTAGAGAATGTTGATGACAATGAATGTCATGTCTCGTGCATGTCTCTTGCTCTGTATTCAAAGATAATTTGACTGTGGTATATTTTGATAAATAATCTCATCCCTGTTTTTAAAAGATTTCGCTTCAAAGCTATACCTAAATATGTGTAATATTATTTTCAAAAAGCCATGAGAATAATATTACTCCAATAAGAGAATTAATTATAATTCCCTTATTAAAGCTAATTCCTTACAATAGAAATTGTGAGCGGATACAACGAGATGTTGTATTACGATTTTAATGGTGCAGAATTTTATTCAGACAAATAATCTAGTTATTTGTCATTTATTTAATTTATAATGGTTGTCGAATGCAACTAATTCCATTATACATTTCCTTACATAATAATGTAGAATAAGAACAGTTTAATTTAATTCCTAGATCACACATACTGTTTTCCTTACATATAATGGTGGGGGTACGTGGGCACTTTAACCCATACCGTGTACATTTATGCTACCAAATTTCCTACATATACTGGTGGTCTAATGCGGCCAATATTCATAAACAAATTAATTAATTATTTACATATAAATTCGCTACACAAATATATATGTAACAATACAAATACAATACAAAACAAAACCTATAACAATACCCAGGCCAGCCCTAATTTTAAGTTAATTTTGGACCCTGTGTAAATATCAGTTAGCAAGTTAAGACTTTCTAAATCTACCTGAGAGCAGAAATGTCAGGATAGACCGAACAATCTGGCACACTTCTCATTTCAGAAATGTTATGGTGACTTTGCCAAGAAAACTAATAAATGTATTCATGTCTAATTTATTTTGTTAGTAGCCTTTTTTTAATAATATTTTGCTTGATTCAAATAATATTTGCATTTGAAATTAAAAAGTTGTGAATTAGCGCTGTTATCCCCACCACAAAATTGGTCAGGGGACCCTAAAATAGTTCTGTGCCTGGGGCCCAAAATTTGGTGCTACGTCCCTGATGTATGAGGTGTGATTTTTGGTACCCATCGTCCCTTTTTGTCAGCTGGCTTTTCTGCTGGTAAGCATCAGCCCTGCAGTTGTTTTATACTGCATTTGTTTGTATGATTCTGAAGTGTTGTTATGTACTGTATAATTGCTCTTCCCTTCTGGCTGTATATAACACTGTATATTCAGCCAGAAGACTGGTGATTCTATTTAAATTGCATGTGCAACTACCAAATGCTGCTGATTTATTGAACTGTATCTTACCTGATGTTGCCTCTTTTTTTTTGTTCTTTTTTTTTTTTTTTTTTGTGAATAACATTTGATTGATTCCACAGAGGACACAAAAAATAAAACATATATACATGGAATCAACATTTAATCCCCACCACTACTGCTCCCCCTCCCAATCCCCAACCCCCATCAAACACTCCCGTGGTCACATGAACATATTCACAAAGAAATATATAAATTAAAAAATAAATAAATAAAAAATAAAAAATAAATAAATAAATTAAAAAATATATATATAATAATCACACACATCCACAGCTAATCCTTTCTCCGCTACCTCTCCCCGAGAACCCTCCAAGAATGCCAACCACTTGCCCCACTTCCCAACAAGCAAATCCAAATTACCCAGTCTACTAAATATCATCTTCTCATATGCTGCTACCCTCCCCATCTCCGCGCTCCACTTCTGAAATGGGGGTGCTCCAGCTGACTTCCATCCCCTCAAAACAATCCTGACGGGTGCCCCTATCCAGAGTAAAATAATCTGAAATTAATCCATTTGTTTGTACCACCGCTACCGGGTGTCTATAAAGTAACTTATTCCATCCAATAAAAGTATAACCGAACCCGTATATTTCCAAAATCTTAAAAAGATAATCCCATTCTACATATTAAACGCCATTTCGGCGTCAAGTGATCAGGGGAGTCTGATCATTCGCCACTGAACATATGATATTGATGAAACGCCTGATGTTATCAGAAGAGCTGTGGCCCCGAATAAACCCCACCTGATCTATATGTATAAGAGACGTCATAACTTTACTTAATCAGTTAGCCAGGATTTTTGCCAATATTTTTACATCTAGCTGGATCAGGGAAATTGGATGGTAACTCTTGCACTTGCTTGGATCTTTGTCCTTTTTAAGAATCAGACTGATCCAGGCTTGCGTCATGGTTGGTGGAAGCTTTCCATTCTTTTATGATTCCATATAAACTTCTAACAAAAGTGGAGCCAGTTCTGTAGCATAAGATCTAAAAAATGCAGCAGCAAAAACATCTGGCCCCGGAGCTTTAATTACCTCGCCAAGCTCCTCCAAGTTTATCTCAGAATCAAGAGAATCTTTTTGCTCAGTCGTCAGTTTAGGTAGTTCTAATGGTTCCATAAAGTTTCTAATATCTTCATCAGTTGATGAAGATGTGGAACTATAGAGATCAAGATAGAATTCTTTAAAAGCATTATTAATATCAATGGCCGAGGTAAATATTTCACCACCAGCAGATTTCACTGAGGGAATGGTAGAAAAAGACTCTCTCTGCTTTATGTATCTAGCCAAAAGCTTCCCTACTTTGTCCCCTGACTCAGAGTATGACTGTCTTGCCCTGAATAGCCAAAACTCCACCTTCCGCTACAAAATAGTATTATATCTGTATTTCAATCGGGTCAATTCTCTAAGGCCATCAGACAACATTTGGCACTTCAGCTCTCCCTCAGCACTTTTAATATTCCCTTCCAACTCCACAAGTTCTCGTGCTTTGGATTTTTTGATGAATGAGGCATAATGTATGTTCCGGCCCCTAAGAACCACCTTAAGTGCCTCCCAATTCATGCCCACAGAGGATACTGAGGACCAGTTGGTCTCCATATAAACATTGATTTCAGCCTTTAACATTTGTTGAAATTCAGGATTTTGCAAAAGGGATTCATTAAAACGGCAACTATATGATTTCTTTTTCTCCGTATGTGGCAACACCTCTAAACTCACCAGGGCATGATCTGAGACGAAGATGTTTCCAATTGAGCAATCAACAACAGATGAAATGAGGGACTTAAATATAAAAAAATATATATTCTAGAATGAAACTTATATATGTATAGTCCCTCCCAGATGGGTTCGTCTCCAAATATATGCAAGACCAAGATTTTTACACATCCTGTGAAGCGTCAATGCTGCTCTAGGAGGCTTGCACACTTTTGCTTCACTATGATCAAGGACTGAATCCATCAAAAGATTGAAGTCTCCACCCAATATTATATCATGAGGGGTTCCAGTGGCTTGCAACATCCCTTGCAACATCCCTTCATCCATGGTTCATCATGATGGCGCTGCGGATGGCCGCCTCGGTGTGGAGCGCTCCTATTGTTTTTGTTTGTTTGTCCTGTGTTTAGTCATCTTTTTCCAGTCAGTTTTACCAGAGACGAACTGCTGAACATTCAACTGCATATCCCAGACAATCTTTTCCCAGTTTTTGAATATTGTTTTGCTGGACATTTTAGTTGGAGGTGCAGCTGTGTTGTTCAAGAGACGCAGGCGAGGGAGACGAGCAGAGGCGCTGGTCAAGCTCCGTCAACGCGGCTTTTGAACAGCGCTGCCGAGTATTCATCTTGCGAATCTCCGCTCTCTTCCTAACAAAACGGACGAACTACATCTCCTCACCCGCACAAACAAGGACTTTTCAGCCTCTGCTGCCTTGTGCTTCACAGAAACCTGGCTGAGTGAAGCCATTCTGGACAGCGCGTTACATCTGCCGGGCTTTCAGCTGTTCAGAGCGGATCGCATCACAGAGTTAACGGGGAAAACGAGAGGCAGTGGAACATGCTTTTACATCAGTGAATGTTGGTGTACAGATGTAACAACGTTAAAGAAGATGTGTTGTCCTAATTTGGAAGCACTCTTTATTAACTGTAAGCCTTTCTACTCACCATGGGAGTTTTCCTCGTTTATTCTTGTGAGTGTTTACATCGCACCAAACGCGTATTTGAATGCCGTGCTGCAACACCTGGCTGATCAGATCACAGACACGGAACAACAATACCCGGACTCAGTTATTATTATTCTTGGGGATTTTAACAAAGCAAACCTCACATGTGAACTGTCCAAATACAGACAGCACATTACATGCCCCACCAGAGACAGAAATATACTGGATCACTGCTACACAACAATAAAGGATGCATTTCGCACTGTCCCTAGAGCAACTTTGGGACTCTCTGATCATTGTCTGGTTCATCTTCTTCCAAACTACAGACAGATCTAAAATCTGCTAAACCTGTAGTAAGGACTGTAAAGAGATTGTAAACCAATGAAGCAGAGCTGGAACTACAAGCCTGCTTTGACTGCACTGATTGGAGTGTTTTTGAGGCTGCAGACACCAATCTGGACGAGCTTACAGATACTGTTACATCATATATGAGTTTCTGTGAGGATATGTGCATCCCTACTAGGACTTATTTGACGTTTAACAACGATAAACCATGGTTTACAGCAGAACTCAGGAAGCTTCATCAGGCCAAAGAGGATGCTTATAGAGGTGGGGATAAAGTCTTGTACAATCAGGCCAGGAACACACTGAATAAGGAAATCAGAGTGGCTAAAAGAAGATACTCTGAGAAGCTGAAAAACAAGTTTTCAGCTAACGACTCTGCATGAGTGTGGAGTGGCATGAAACAACTTACGAATTACAGGACTCCTACCCCCAACCCTGTGGTGGACCAACAACTGGCTGATGACCTGAATGTGTTCTACTTTAGATTTGTAAGGCCCAATATCACACCCCACACCCACTCTGACCTTCACTTCACACAAACACCAACACCTCCTGCAACCCCCCTCCTGCTACTCAACCTGCACTTAAGAGCTGTGAAGATGATGTGTGCAGTGTCTTTCGAAAACAAAAGATAAGGAAAGCACAGGGCCCAGATAGCGTTTCACCTGCATGTCTTAGATCCTGTGCTAACCAGCTGGCCCCCATCTTCACACTGATTTTCAATAGATCACTGGAGTAGTGTGAAGTTCCCTACTGCTTCAAACACTCAATCATCATTCCTGTCCCAAAGAAACCAAAAATCACAGGACATAATGACTACAGACCTGTCGCCCTGACATCTGTGGTCATGAAGTCATTTGAGAGACTGGTGTTGGCCCACCTGGTGGCCATCACTGGACCCTTTCTAGATCCTCTTCTATTTGCTTATCGAGCAAACAGGTCTGTGGATGATGCAGTCAACATGGGATTGCATCATATCCTGCAACATCTGGACAGACCAGGGACATATGCAAGGATCCTTTTTATGGACTTCAGTTCAGCTTTCAACACCATCATCCCAGCTATTCTCCGGACTAAATTACACCAACTCTCTGTTCCCATGTCTATCTGTCAGTGGATTACCAGCTTTCTGATGGACAGGCAGCAGCTTGTGAGACAGGGGAAATTCACTTCCAGCACCTGTAAAATCAGCACTGGTGCCCCCCAGGGATGTGTGCTCTCCCCACTACTCTTCTATCTCTACACCAACGACTGCATCACAAAGGACCCCTCTGTCAAGCTCCTGAAGTTTGCAGACGACACTACTGTCATCGGCCTCATCCGAGATGACGATGAATCTGCATACAGAAGGGAGGTTAAATAGCTGGCTGTCTGGTGCAGTCAAAACAACCTTGAGCTGAACACACTTAAAACGGTGGAGATGATTGTGGACTTTAGGAGGAACACCCCAACACTGTCCCCCCCTCACCATTATAAACAGCACTGTGGCAGCAGTGGAGTCATTCAGGTTCCTGGGCTCTACCATCTCACAGGACCTGAAGTGGGAGACCCACATTGACTCCATTGCAAAAAAGGCCCAGCAGAGGTTGTACTTCCTTCGCCAGTTGAGGAAGTTCAACCTGCCACAGGCGCTGCTACTACAGTTCTACTCAGCAGTCATTGAGTCTGTCCTCTGCACTTCTATAACTGTCTGGTTTGGTTCAGCTATGAAATCGGATATCAGAAGACTACAAAGGACAGTTCGGACTGCTGAGAGGATTATTGGTTGCCCCCTGCCCTCCCTTCAAGAACTATACACTTCCAGAGTGAGGAAAAAGGCTGGAAAAATCACTCTGGACCCCACTATCCCTGCCCACTACCTTTTTGAACTGTTGCTTTCTGGCCGATGCTTCAGAGCTCTGAGCACCAGAACCGTCAGGCACAGGAACAGTTTTTTCCCTCAGGCTATCCACCTCATGAACAGTTAAAACTGCCCCATTGAGCAATAATTTATGTGCAATACACAGCTTAGTCTTTTTATATTATTCAACACATCCAAACTCTTCTGCCATTACATTCCCTTGCACTGTATATAACTGATTTGTATTTAGATTTGCACTACGTATGTTTATGTGTGTATGAATGTATGTGTGCGTCTTTGTGTGTATGTATGTGTGTGTGTGTGTATGTATATATATATATATATATATGTGTGTGTATATATATATATATGTATGTACTGTGTGTGTGTTTTGTGTATATATATATATATATATATATATATATATATATATATATATATAAACAGTATATATAGTCTATTGTGTATTCTATATATACTTTTTTCTTTTCAATATTTATTTTTATTCAATTTTTAATTCTTTTTTAAAAGTCTTGTTGCTTTTAAAGAAAAATTCCTTGTATGTGTAAGCATACTTGGCAATAAAGCTCATTCTGATTCTGATTCAAGATCTATAAAAAAGCCCTGATCATCAACGTTAGGTGCGTAAATATTAGTCATAATCAACCTTTGCACCTGAATTCCTGCTAAAACAATAATGACTCTTCCTAATTTATCTTTAATCTGTTTGAGACTTTTGAATTGAAGATTTTTACTTATCAATGTAATGACTCCCCTGCTCCTACTTGAGCCCGCACTAAAGAAAACATGTCCACCCCATATCTACCCAAATTTTTCAGCTTCCTGCGGGGAAAGATGCATTTCTTGAAAAAGCACTATATCATATTTCTTACGCTTAAGAAAATAAATAACCTTCCTTCATTTTATGGGATGAATTACACAACAAAAGATAGTCTATAAAACATACTCCAGCCAGTAAGTGAAATAAACACACACAAAAAACATGTAGATACATCCACTTAACTGTCTCGAAGGTGTGTGCCTCCACAAAGCTCACCGTTCAGTTCTTCGGGTAGTCAAACTCACTCCAATGTCCTACAAGAAATATTCCACAAAACCAACTCCAGCCAACAGGAGGAATAAGCACCCAAAACAAGCAGATGTATCCACAAGCTGTCCCAAATAAATAATTCTACACAAAACAAACTCCAGCCGCTAGGCTGCACAAAAGCACAAAAGCACTAAAGAAACGACAAAGGCCCAGCTTCCTCGGGCAGTCGAGTGTATGTTTAATAAGACAGGTCCACTAGGCGGCAAAATGAAAATCACCAAATGGCTTACTCACTCCAATGTTTTTATGAAGGACAATGCTTACTGTGGGCATGTAAATATTTTGCGGCCATCCTTATTATCTATTCTCAGTTTGGCCGGAAACATCAGTGCAAAAGCGATCTTCCGTTGATGTAAGAGATTAACTATGTTTCCATCCAAGGATTTTTTGCGAAAAAAGTTTTAGCGCATCAACATAAAGCTGATGGAAATGCAAATTATCACAAAAATGTCGACATAATATTTTTCCATTTAACTCTAGCACATAACCTCTATGTCCGTACTTCAAATGTCATGAAAAACTGGTTTGGAAACACTTTTTGTCGAGAAAATTGGCATTAACGCAAAAATGTAGTGTCACATGACAGAGTTTACCCCAATTTTTAGCCTGTGTTAATCATGACGACAGTATACATCCTTGAAAGCGAATTTATTGTACGTGATTTTACACACCATTCAAAATAATAGACGGCAGTCACGGAATTAGCCCACAATAGAAAAAACATATCATTTCTGCACACAAAGATGTTTTAAATTAAAAATAAATACACAATACTAGGAGAAAAACATCAGTGTTGTCATGATTGACTGTTGTTTTGCCCTGTGTTTTGCCTCTGTCATCTGTTGCTAGTCTTCATTGCACTACATTTCCCATAATTCACTGCCCTGAACACTACCAGCTGTTCCCTATTGTTCTCACCTGTGTTTCATTTACCTCGTTTATCCCTGTGTATATATTGCCCTGATGTCTGTTTTACTTTTGTCAGTTGTTGTGTTTCTCTCCAGTTTGTGCCCTGGTTTCTATCCTGTTTGTTTACATTTGTTTTTTTGTTTCCTGGTTCCCAGTCTTGCCCTGTTCCAGCATTTATCCTGTTTTGTATTTTGTTTTATTTTTTTCATTAAAGTTAAGCTGCTCACTCTCGTGACCTTCTTTAAACATTAAAAGTGTGCTTTTTTGGGGGGAACATACAGTATAACCCAGTTCTATTAAATTATTGTTTAGTTTACTTTTGAAAAAATGCCAGCAAAATTCCCTGTATGAAATTAAATAAATTACCAAACGAAAAAAAAAAAAAAAAAAAAAATATATATATATTAGACCTATATAGGCCTTTTCTTTACACAAACGTAAATTAGCTTTACCCTGTTCTGTAGACAAAAAAGTCAGCTGAATGACTCTCAGAATGTTCTACACTTTTTTCAAGACAATAAACTATCAGAACTATTTGTCCAATGCTGAGTTAACTTTCAGAAAATGAGCTTTTGAACATTTTAAAACGTTTAAATATTTTAAATCTAACCCTCTTTACCTCGGATCACATTTGCTGAGCTTCAGAAAATGTCAATTGCATTATGGCACTAAAATTAATTTGAGATGACAATCAAGTTCAGTTGGTTGTTAAAAGTTGCTGGACAAATATGAAGGACATAATGCAGTTGTGATGGCGATGCTTTAGATGATTGTTCAAAATAGCCTATTGAATATCAGGAATGTATCATATGTAAACCCTGATATTACACTGCATCATTTTTTCTTTAATAGCTGTGCACACAGCATATACACATTGATGGATGGTCCTTATACTAAGACTGAAAGTTTCCCCCGCTACTTGGTGCAGGTTGCCAGCTTGAACAGGGCCATGGCGATTTGCTTTCAGGTTGGAACCTACGATAGGCGCAACATCAGGACCAATATTACAGTCCTATCAGGAGGACAGCTGCTCCCTTTTAATTGCAATTCCTCGTCTTCTGACTGCTTTTATTTGTGAAATTAAAATGACAGCAAGCTGGCTAATTTCAATGAATTGTCTCAATACTCTCCCCATTTTACCAAAACTTCGGAGGAAAAAAATGAGGGACATCTGGGAGGCGAATTAGCGATAAACACACATTTCTGTATGGAAACGGCTTAAGGGCAGATTTCTTTTGCGATAAACCAAAACGTATGCGACAAAGATTTTTTTAGGCATGACGTCATCACGCACACCATTTTTATTGATAAAAGGCCATTTGAATGGAAACAGGCAGAAGACAGCAAATTTAGCAAAATTTGTTTTACGCATTTTCACTTTGTCGATAACAAAATAGCGCAAAAAGTGGATGGAAACAAGGCTACTGTTGTATTCCTTGAATCGATCACATTTCTCTCTTGTCGAATTCGCAAAGTCTGTGAACAAGAAAATGTTGTGGTTCTTCCAAGAAAGCTTTCCTTTACTCCTCGCCTTGCATAACACGAGATCTTTATCGGATGATCTCAGAAATTTGACCAGAATTGATCGGGGCCTGTCTCCCCGCATGGATCTCCGAGCTGGGACTCTGTGAGCTCGCTCGATTTCCTGTTTATGGCCTGTTATGTTGAGCAGACTCAGGAAGAGCTCGTCTAGGAATTTAACCATATCTCGGCCTTCCTCATGTTCAGGAATTCCAACAGTTTGGACATTGTTTCATCGATTCCGATTCTGCAAATCCTCCAGTTTTTCCCAAACGTGTTCCAAATCTGTCTTGGTCACTAGCGGATTAGCAGATAATTCCCTCTCCGATGACTCCAGATAATTGAGCCATCTCTCAACATCCGACAATCTTGTAACCACCTCAGAGAATTTAGTCTCCATGGAAGTAATTGATCGACGTATTACAGCAAGATCCTCCATGTCTGCAACGACTTTCGTCAGCATTGCCAAAACATTCATCAATTCATGCCTGTTGCTCCTGGGAATCAGCCCGAGCATGTAAGTGTCTTTTAATATCTCCAGAGGCCGAGGATTTAGAATTTTTTGACATATTGTCTTCCTAGAACAATTAAGAATCAGGGTGTTTTAAATCTCGCCAGTCTATGAGTGCGCAGAGCTCGCCGCTCACACATCCGCTCCTCGCATGGCGTCATGTGACTCCCAATGTTGCCCATTTTTTATTGCTTTTAAATAAAGAAATTATTTTTGTATTTGAACCCACATCTCTTGCCCTTATTACGGGTAGAATGAACATGTGTGACCATGTTTGGCCTGGTGTTAAGGGTTCCCTGGGTGAAATTCCCAAGGTGGCGTAGTCAAATTGACTCATTTATCTAACTTAAACTCAATTAGTCATTTTTACACTGCTCTCAGACCTACTACACATACGATCATTTTTATGATCTACTTATGCTTACGATGCTTTTAGGGAATGCAGCCCAGAATTTTTTATTGTGTGCATTTTTTTTTTATCCCCTTTTCTCCCAATTTGGAATGCCTAATTCCCACTACTTAGTAGGTCCTCGCGGTGAAGCGGTTACTCACCTCAATCCGGGTGGCAGAGGACAAGTCTCAGTTGCCTCCGCTTCTGAAACAGTTGTAAATCGGGGTTAAAAAAAACAAACTATTTGTTCCGATGTCAGATTCCATTAGAATGGCCCCTTTGAAGGTTTCTGCGTTTGTTCTGTCTTTTCAGAGCGCTGAGTAAAGCAATTATTGTTAATTTACACTTTACAAATTAATTCCGTTATTCATTTTATCTGACTCCAATTTTATATTAATCTGACTCCAATTTAAATTGACCTCTAATTTAGATTACAGCTCTAATTAACTTCTGACCATTCTTTTAATTTGATCTTTTTAAATTATTGATTACTCTGAATCGTCCTAAATTTCATTATCCTTTCATTCGGGTCCCAACTGTCACTTAGAGTCATATGCCGGCCAATTAATTGCATAGATCTCACAGACATAAAAATCGCCAGCCCGTTCATAGTCAGAGGTTGCAGGGTTTACTAATATCATCTGGTTCGGCCACCTACTGCTTGCTCATAAACAGATGATAGTTTTATTTAGTCACGTTTCACACAACTTGCTAAGACGGTGATAAGCAGTGACTGGTAGTCTTACATGGTTTCCTCCTATTCATAAGCTCCAGTAATGATCATTATCCTGGACATATTTTTGAAATCTACCGGATCTACCGAATCTACCGGTGATAAATGATTTTGGATGAATACAGAATAAATAAAAAAATAACAATTTATTTGCCAGGTAGGATTTAAAACGTAAGTTACAAAATCAATCAAAGCCAATTTCACACATGATCAGAATAAATAAACATTTCTAAAAATAAAAGACAAGTCAAAAAAACATACCTGACAAAACTACATGCAGCGGTACAGCATGGGAGATCTGCTTATAGATTCCCCGATCTTCTTGCCAACTTTCCTTACATACCCGGACAGAATAAACATTGTGTACCAAATGGTATTATCCTTTGAACAATGAGAATTTGGGGGTGAATGTGTTCTTGACTTCCTGGAGTTTAACCTTGTTAACATACAGGAGATCATTTAAATCGTAGCTCAAGGAGGGGGATAGACCTCCAGAATTATGCAGTATTTGGCAAAGACCTTATAACTTTGTCACCATTAGTTTTATCAACATGGGAAAGAGACCATTATACCAGTCGCATAGAGACCTCTTAAATGATATCAAACACATACAGTTGCATTCTTTGTTTTCATGGTACACTATATTGCCAAAAGTATTCGCTCACCCATCCAAATAATTGAATTCAGGTGTTCCAATCACTTCCATGGCCACAGGTGTATAAAATGAAGCACCTAGGCATGCAGACTGCTTCTACAAACATTTGTGAAAGAATGGGCCGCTCTCAGGAGCTCAGTGAATTCCAGCGTGGTACTGTGATAGGATGCCACCTGTGCAACAAGTCCAGTCGTGAAATTTCCTCGCTACTCAATATTCCACAGTCAACTGTCAGTGGTATTATAACAAAGTGGAAGCGATTGGGAATGACAGCAACTCAGCCACGAAGTGGTAGGCCACGTAAAATGACAGAGCGGGGTCAGCGGATGCTGAGGCGCATAGTGCGCAGAGGTCACCAACTTTCTGCAGAGTCAATCGCTACAGACCTCCAAAGTTCATGTGGCCTTCAGATTAGCTCAAGAACAGTGCGTAGAGAGCTTCATGGAATGGGTTTCCACGGCTGAGCAGCTGCATCCAAGCCATACATCACCAAGTGCAATGCAAAGCGTCGGATGCAGTGGTGTAAAGCACGCCGCCACTGGACTCTAGAGCAGTGGAGATGCGTTCTCTGGAGTGACGAATCGCGCTTCTCCATCTGGCAATCTGATGGACGAGTCTGGGTTTGGCGGTTGCCAGGAGAACGGTACTTGTCTGACTGCATTGTGCCAACTTTGAAGTTTGGTGGAGGGGGGATTATGGTGTGGGGTTGTTTTTCAGGAGCTGGGCTTGGCCCCATAGTTCCAGTGAAAGGAACTCTGAATGCTTCAGCATACCAAGAGATTTTGGACAATTCCATGCTCCCAACTTTGTGGGAACAGTTTGGGGATGGCCCCTTCCTGTTCCAACGTGACTGCGCACCAGTGCACAAAGCAAGGTCCATAAAGACATGGATGAGCAAGTTTGGTGTGGAAGAACTTGACTGGCCTGCACAGAGTCCTGACCTCAACCCGATAGAGCACCTTTGGGATGAATTAGAGCGAAGACTGCGAGCCAGGCCTTCTCGTCCAACATCACTGTCTGACCTCACAAATGCGCTTCTGGAAGAATGGTCAAAAATTCCCATAAACACACTCCTACACCTTGTGGAAAGCCTTCCCAGAAAAGTTGAAGCTGTTATAGCTGCAAAGGGTGGGCCGACGTCATATTAAACCCTATGGATTAAGAATGGGATGTCACTTAATTTCATATGCGTCTAAAGGCAGATGAGCGAATACTTTTGGCAATATAGTGTATTTGTTATATTTTTACATATAAATCTTGTGTCTTTGTATTGGTCCTGAGCTGTTGAAGGGGAGAAGGGGAGAGAGAAGAGGGGACAGCAAGGTGATTTGCAATTTATCACACGTGGTGATATTCAGGTGTAGATTTCAGCTTTTGTGAGAGAGTTCTATGACGTTGATTCTCGCTGAGTTCTTTGACTTTTACCGGAAATGGCGCCTTTTGGGTGTAGACATCCTGGTGCCAGCCTTACACAGTCAATCTGCACATCTTATCACGTGGCTCGTTGTGCATGACACCGCGGAGACTCCCAGCATGTGGAGACTCATGCTACTCTCCACAATTCACGCACAAATTACAACGCGCCCCATTGAGAGCGAGAACCAATAATTGCGACTACGAGGAGATTACCCCGTTTGACTCTACCCTCCCTAGCAACCGGACCAATTTGGTTGCTTAGGAGACCTGGATGGAGTCACTCAGCACACCCTGGATTTGAACTCGCAACTCTAGGGGTGGTAGTCAGCATCAGTACTCGCTGAGCTACCCAGGCCCCTATTGTGTGCATTTTTAATACATATTGTTTCATATCACTTCAACCATTTATTAAAAATGTAGTTGGCCCAACTTAATTAAGTTGGCAACTAACTTGGTTACCAATTTATGTACATATTGTAACTTTTTTACACTGAAAATAGCATTTACTTGACCATAATTCCATTATCATCAGCAAGGCAAGCTGACTAACACTTATTGCAGTGTCAAAATAAGAGTTCCCCAAGAAATATGCAAGAGTAAACCTGGCGTCCTCTTTGTTTCTTTTCTTTCTGACAACAAAGCATTTGAACGTAACATACTCGTAATTATGACTTCAGAAGTGGGAAGTAGGATAATTCCCATAGCACATGAAGGCAGCATTACGTATTGTAAGGTATTGGTAGCACTGCAATTCTAAGCATCCTTTCTGTGCTTCTATTGTAGGGTGACCAGATTCCTGCTTGTGCAAAACGGGACAGCCCCTCCCAGCAAAAATGAAATGGATGTATTCTTAACTAGGCGCAGATCAATGCAAATTAGAGGGTGCATCGCCATCTGACTCCTTTTTTAGAAATGTAAACTCTTTTTGAAAATCCTCATTAAATGTACATGCATGCTTCCTTGACATGTTCCAGCCACAATTTAATCTGTGTGCTCTTTCAAACTGACTCTTCAATCAGTTCACTAACTGGACGTCTATTGATAGGGGATTGTGATTGGATAGTTTAATCCAATCATGTACTTCAAATAACACGGTGTGATTTTATTGGTTTTTACAAGCCGTATCCATGGCTACCTTTGATTAGAATACTCACGTGACTGAGAAAGCCACTTAGTCTATAGAGAAATTTTAGGAGAGGGGAAATACGGGACAAAACACGATTTTTTTCAGAATAAGTCAGGACACTAGAAAAAGTGCTTAAATACTGGACTGTCCCGGGAAAAATGGGACGTCTGGCCACTGTATTCTATTGCCCAGTTTATGCTCCACAGCCTGGTTTTTCAAATTCCATTTTTGGATTGTTTACTGGTTTGAATTTTGACATTTGACGGATCTGCCCAATTCTGACATTGTGAATTTGTTACAAAAGTCTAAAATTGTACAAGTATGCCTATACTTTGTTGGAATAAAAATGGAATTTAATTTGTTTCCTTATTTCACTGTCTGCTTATTTTATGTTCCTGATAGATTAATAAGGAAATTAAAAGAATAACTACAGTCAGTCTTGAAACCACCTTTATGGAGAAGCTCAACCAGTTTAGCTCAAAAATAATAAGGATCACAAGGAGGGACTACAGGAGCAAAATCAAGCTCATTAGAGACATGTTATTTGAAGTAAGAATGAAAGTATCAATGAATGATGATTCATTGACACTTTGAATGATGATTCATTGACACTTTGAATGATGATTCATTGACACTTCCCCAAAACTATAAAGTTTCGAGATGCCAAAATGATTTCAGTTATTGAAGTTGTTTTTACTGACAATGTCAACTTTTCAGTTTGTGTTGTTGTTTTAAAGCAAATAACTTGGTAGAATTGGCCCTATTAAAAATGGAAAAATGCCACAAAACAACATGTTTTTATAACTATAGCAAATGTATAAAATATAATTAACATTTAAATGAATCCTATAACACAGTCAAATGAATCCTTCGACTAGATGTGATCGTAGTGTCATACACTGTCAATTTTGACTGGCCCAAAATCTGCAGACTGGAGCCAACCAGCGCAGATGCACACTGACCTGCAGCAACAGCAAATCGGGGCTAAAATATGTGTGTAGTTAAATTCATCCTTAAAGGATCGTTAATACTGACGATTTGCAGCAACAAAGTGACCTAAAGTCATTCATTTTCAATGAGAGTTGGTGATTTCCAGCAAGATGAGCAACAGCAACGTTTAGCAGAGTTTGTGTCAATTAACAGTGACACGATGCAGCGACTACAAATTGGAGTGCAGACTATAGGCTTGTTTGAGATGAGCAAGGTCTGCGCAGAACCGATCATCGGTGATCACTGGCAGGTGCATGCCGGCTAGTAATTGGTCTACTTGCTGTGATGTCATGACAATGTATGCAAAAAATGTCACGCAGTTGCTTTTTTTAGAGCTGCGTGACCTGCAAGCACGATGGGATAAGACTTGCTGATGACACAGCTGGATTGGGGTGGGGTGGAATTATAGGGTTCAAAACAGTGTTACTATGAATGCAAACTTTAATACAGTGAAAAAGACACTATTAGCATAACATAAATATATATAAACAAATAAATATTTCCAACATTCTTTTGAATTTCCATGTACTAAAATAAAATATTTGATGCCATGAGTGTACCTTCATTTACTATTACTGTTATTTTGAATGGCCATGGAAAATGAAGCAATGTGATAACAATTTTACCTGGTTGCAAAAAGTAGTCCGTTAATTTACCTGATGAACTTTCACCTTTTGCTGACCTTTTATGCTTCACAGAGCTAATGTGTGCTTCTAAATCACTTGCACTTTTATTAGCAACTGACACATAAGTGCCAGCTTTACATGTCATTCATTCTGCTTCCCACGGATCTCGACCTGGACGAAAGCATGGGAATTTTTTGTGCAAATCTTCTGTAAATTTGCACTTTCGTTTGGGCATTGTTTCTACTCTGCTGTTATTTGCTGCTACTGTCAAGCAACTGTTTGATGCCGACCACAACAGCGCTTCGCGCATTTGAGGAGAGATTGACAGGCAGGAATTTGGCCAATAGTTGCTGCAAGACTCTTATAATCGACCAATCGGTGTGCGAGAAGGTGGGACTTACAAAGAGGGGTTAAAGCAATGCAAATATGCATGCACACACAATGAAGTATTAGACCAAATACACATCATAATGCAACTAAAGCCGAATCCCGGACATTTTTGCAAATTTAGAAATCCCGGCCGGATGCTTTTTTAAGGTCCGAAAAAGAGGACATGTTGTCCGGGAAAAAGAGGACGTATGGTCACCCTAGACTTGACAGCACTTATTTCACTCCTCCCCTGACTGCAGCCACCTACTCTCGTCTACTCTCGTTTGAGAAGCATTTTGCATCTCAAACGAGCCTAATGATCTACTGCCTGATACAGTTGGATACTGCAGTCAAGTAGGAACGTTTGGAAGTAGGAAGGTCTTGATTGGCCCTTAACCTCCTGAGACCCAAGCGTTACTGCTGTGTGCATTCCCCATTCCCCTTTTTGATTTGTAACTAGTGGTCCCTAAGAAGCATGCAAAACAAATATATATTTTTTAGACCAAATAGTTTTCCTAAAAATGTATGTCCACATATGTGGACAGTGGGACTAAGTTGTGAAATTGTAAATAACACAAAGCTTTAGAAATAGATTAGACATAATTTTTTTTTTTTTTTTTTTTTTTTTTATCAAATTGATTATGTTTCCAGGAGTGTTGGAATTCATGTTTTTGAGATGTTACAGGCATTACATCAGAAATTAGCATAAATAATTAATTAAAGTAATGGCCAGCATCATCCAATCACTGCCAACCATGTTAAAGTAAAATTATAAATGATAAATTCTGAATTTTTGTACTGATTATCATTGTCCCATGTCTGCCAGACATGTTGAGTGGTCCAAACATCATCTGCAGCCTGAAAATGAACTTTAAATAAGAAGTTTGGATTAAATGCACTTAGCTGCATAGAGAGCTACAGGGTGCTCCCTTGCTCCCTATTTAGTGAATGACTTAACCTCCAGTGTGCTGTCTGTCTGCACTGGTCTCAGAACAGTTTGAAATGCACCTTATTTTCATTCTAACTCCATATAAAGTCTCTGAAAATAACATTTTCCAGTTTTTTGGATGCATCCTTTAGTTCTCATGTGATAATGCACAGTGAATATAAGATATTTTAAATGAAACTGAGCATACATTCCACATATGTGGTCATTGTGTTTAACAACATGTTGTTTTGTGATAATTCACTAACATTTTAAAAATGGTATATCATATGAAAGTAGAGACTCTAATCTTTTGACTCAAACAGGTTTCAATGTAAAAACTTAATTAGGTTTCTTACCAGATGTAGTTTTGTTGGTGTTTCAACCAAAAACAAACTCTGCTGTGATTGATGCCATGTTGTTTGGTCACATGACTCTGAAAAGTTTAACCCTTTATTGACAGCACAGAGTCTCCTGAACTGAGATCAGTCAGTTTAAATTAAATTAAAATTATGCGTTGTGTATAGCGAAGCCAAAATACAACGTCCACACATGTGGACGCAGGGTCACACAGTCTTTCACAGTCCGTGCAATCAGTGCAATTCTTCAGTGTTTTCATTGTTGATTAACAGTGGTTTAAGACTCACTATGCTTGGTCCCCCAACTTTCTTCTCAGTAATACCCACGCTATAATTCTTTTAATACAAGCGCCAGAAGTACATGTATTAATGCCAGATAAAATTCAGTTTTGGGGTGGGCCAGCAGTATATTATCAGTATAGCATTAATGTATGTCCAGCACTCTTACATTGTATTGGAGTTGCAACTGTAATGTCACCAAAATACATTATAAGTTCACAATGAGTCAATTCTGTGTATTTAAAAAAAATAATAAAAAAATACAAGGGTAGGTATTTAAAGTGTACTAAAGTATAGTTGAAATAGTTAAATTTTAGCACAACCAAGTATACTTAACACATCTTTAGTTGCACCACAGCGCTGCTTTCAGCAAACTAAAGTGCATCAAGTACAAAATTAGTTGTTCCAATTTAGCAGACTTTAAGTATACCAATTTATAGCCTGCCTGCAATACAATTTAGTATATTGAAGCACCCACGAATAAAGTGTTTAAGTATATATTTTTTTTCACTAGTGTCCTCCTACTCAGTTGTAAACAGCACCGCTCTTCTGAGTTTGTCTGTTCTCACGTGAACATGCCAACGCGATTACGTCACACGCGCATACTGCTGCCGAGCAGAAGCGATGATTTATGGTTAAAGTACTTAAATTATTATTTTTTTTTTTTTCAGCAAAAGCGATTGTATTCATTTAACTAGTGGAGTCATATGGATGATGTTTATGCTGACTGTCTGTGATTTTCGTATCACCATCCACTTGCATTTTAAGGACCTACTGAGCTAAGATATTTTTTCTATTTTTTCTTCAAATGTGTTCTGCTGAAGAAAGAAAGTCATACACACCTGGGATTGCATGAGGGTGAGTAAATGATGAGAACATTTTTTTGGGTGAACTATTCCTTTAAACCTAAACCCAATCCGAACACAAAATACTTTTATTTATATATATATATAATTTTTTCTTCAAACAAGTACATTTGGCTGTATTTTATTTAAGCATCACAGACAATATTCATAAAAGAATAGTAACAGTAAACCTATACAGTTTTATAACAAGGCACGGCAGCCCATCAACAAAGGAAAAGAACATTAGCTTAGCGTTTATCAAGTGATACGCTATGCAATATGCAGCACAATGAATAAAACAGAAAGTAGGTGTCTCGAGATGCATTTTTAAAAAATTTTAAAACTTTACACAGTGCCTAAAAATGTGCCAGTCCTGCGCAAGTTGCTAAAAAAACATGAACCGCAATGGTCAAAAACATCCATCCAGTGCGTGTTGTATACATAGAAAACTAACTGAAAAGCAATGGAGACACATGCAAAATCATGTTAGTTGTAAACAGTCCCTAACTTATCTGTTTGCCAATGTTGTTTTTCTTTAATTACAAAGCCGAACCTGACCTGAACCTGAAGTTATATTTGAAAAAGCTGACCCGAACCCCGCCCGAAACTTGACGGTTTGTAGCAGATGGGTTGGGCAGCAGACCTCTAAGGAATGTCTACTAGCAACCAATAGCACAGAGACATGAAACCTCCAGCGATAGAATCATTTAGTCAGTGTGAACACCTCTTTACATTGAAAAAAGGATCCGAACCATACTATCTAGGGACAAGAATAACATGGGCCAGTAAGCAACCACCTAACCACCAAGAATACCTTAGCTACCACATAACCACGCCCTGGCAAAAACCCTCAACACCCTAGTATTGTGGTGGTGACTTTTGCATGGCAAGCAACACACATTTTCTTCCACAAAAGTACAATATTCTTTCTTTCTTTCTTTCTTTCTTTCTTTCTTTTCATGAATTCTGCTCCCTCTCAACCATAATCTGTTATTTCCTGCTCTACAACCATGGCAACAGATTATTTTAATCCATCTTTTTACAGTGCTTCCTTTTTCTCTGCTGAATAGGATGCTGGTAGTGATTTCTGTTAAGAAGGCTCAGCTGTTAGTTTCTCAAAGCGCTCTCTCACAGAGAACACACACACTCTTGCTAATTATTAACATAGCACACAATTAGCCTCAACAGCAGCTGCTAACAACACAGTCATCTGCGGCCAACTAAGAGCCCTTAAAGAGCTCTATTTTGAAGGAAGAAAAATATCTAATTTAGTAAAGAGCAAAGCCACAGTCTGGGATAGATTTACCTATTCATACTTTAATTAGTGGTGCTTGCTAAGGCAACCGTCACTATTGCTATTGCTTATACAATACTTGGGGTTAGGGGTTTCCTCAAAGTTAGTATTAAACTTAGTAACTTGTCCCACACTGTTTGTGCTATAAACATTGTTAAAACCTCATATTGTGTGAATTATTGAGGTGTGCTTTTACTTAGTGATCATACATATTATCTTTTATTGGACACGTGTCTCCTCGTCATCCAAATTCGCAGTTCAGAGTTCACCAAGCTTGAACTTTTGACGCAGCATCATACGAAATTTCTTCGCATGAACTTGTGTTTCCTGTCTCCCACTTTCGGATGTTTGAATGGGAGTGGATGGAGCACAAAGTGTAGTGTGGGCTAGCTAGCAAGATAAATTAGCATTGACAACTCACCGACTGTAACTGCCATAGTGTCCAGAGTGGTTTCTCAACTAACAGCGGGATGATGTCCCAGCACACCGTCCATGATCTCAAACCATAGAAATTCTTCCTTTGGACACTGCTTTGTCCATTGTGCATTTTAACAGATTTGTACTGTGCCCGCATTTTTTTTTTTTTCGAAACCTGCACTGTTGTGCTCTGGATACACAACCTGCATGTTCGATCTTAGTGCTGAAACCTCTGACCTGACTCAGTGAAACTCCACCTTTGACACTGACCACACCTCAATCCCCAGTTTGCCTTGTTTTGCCCAAGGGTAATTGGCAGGCCAAAAGCCATTGGACGTTGGCCTAGACAAAGCCCATGAGAGGCACGATGAACCCTCATAATTAACAGTGGAAACACAACTGGCCCTGGCATGCACCAGCATGCCCTCATTTGACCTGATAGTAGAAATGTGGCTACTGCGTCATGACACTAAAGGCAAATATTAAGTGACACTAAATGATGCTAAAGACAATTTGGAAATTGAATTTAAAAATGTAATACAGTACACCTCTTTATCGTGTTTAAGACCGGAATGGTAGGTCATGTTGCAGTAGGATAACAATATGTTTTAAAAATGATCGCATTATGCAATGTTGATCATCATCATAGTTTAAATATCAACCAGATATGAACATAGCTACATAATGCCAAGATCAACCCAATGAGCCCAGAGCCATATTTGCTAATCACACGTTTACTCTAAATGGACACACCTCATAATTAGACACACAGTGAGTCAACCTTGCTATGGTACAGCTATATGCTTTGGTCTTTTACAAACATACTTTTCTCTCTAGCTGATGGTTTTACATGGCAGACAGAGACAAATATTGCAGTCTGTTCAGCTCACTATCGCATCTCTGCTTGACAGATATTTTGGTACTGCAGAGCTGCATTTCCCGGCATGCATTGCAAATAGAGGAACTACAGCCAAAGTCCTTATTCCCAAAGCACTCAGCAAAGACCAAATCGTTTATGAATGTCCTTGCACCATTTTTACTTAGCTCAACTGTTTGTACTTTTCACTTAGACAAAGTGACCAAGATAAGATGCAAGGTAAAGCTTAATGTGAGGTGCTATTCCCTGGTTTCTCTTTCTCTCTCGCTCTCTGGATGGTACAGTGGTGATAAGTCATTTATATCGGCCAGCGTGCATCTCTCCTACTGGGTGGCCTGCCTGTCCTTCATCTTCTGTGTTTTGGACTGGCTGTGTTTAGTAACTGGATCATTCTGCTTTTGCCAGGAATAACCTTATAAACAGACCCACTTTGCCTTGGTCTAACTTCTGAAAATCCCTTGATGAAGTGAAGGACTCTGAATGCCCCTTCTAATATTATTATTATTCTTTACTCTCTGGAGAACATTCATCATCCCAACAGGAGGCCACTGGAAGAGCTAGGAAGGACATTCAGAGGAACCCATCCTGCTGAGAAGACCAGCTCAGAGCAACATGGATTTCCATGAAGGTTCAGGTTGGCTTATGTTTGCTATTGCTGGTCTAACTGTTGAACCAGCATAGCCATGCTGTTCAGAAAACAAAACTTAGCTGGTAAAGCTGGTCGACCAGCATAGGCCTTCTGATGAAGCTGGATGACCAAGAATGGCTAGCTGGTTAGCTAGATAAATATCTTGGTTACCAGCACACCAGCATCAAACCAACATGATCACACGAGAAATCGACATGTAGATTTTGAATGCTCACGTACCCTGAAATCAACCCCATGCTGACCTGCTAACAAGTGCTATCCCCCATCAGACATTTTTGCATCAATTTTTGCATTAGGTGCTGCTGATAACATGTTGTGCAAGCAACATACAAGACTCAGGTTCTGGTCCCATGGAAACGAGGAAATATTTGTGTTCAATAAACAATGGTGAGTGTGGATCAGAGGTTGTATTTTCACTCTAAAATTATATTTTTACTCCACTGACAGTTAGGAGTTGGGGTTGGGGTGTAGAGTTAATTAAAAATGCATTCCTATTAACATTAACTGTATTACATTATTTACAAGTAAAAAATATTTTTTGTTCCACTTTCCCCAATTCACAGTGCTGTCAGCCTGCACTAGCACATAAAATACAACATTTGCTGACATTTTAAACAGGTCATTCAGAGGTCTATTTGGGTCTAAGCACTCATGTTAAACTTAAAGACAACATGAAATTAAAAGGAATCCTATCTACTTTTACAATCTATGTTACAGTGTATGATTACTCCAAAGAGTAAAAAGGTTTGTGTTCATAATCTTTCATCAAAATTTAATAACTTGATCTGCCTCTGCAACTGTGTTTCGCTGCCCGGAACCATGGGCCCCTTCAAGCACCACGGCACTAAACCACAGCCGTGATATCCCATATTTTGGCCAAAATTACGACATCCCGTATGGGACACTAGATTTTGGCTAAAATACGGAACATCACGGCTAATATTGGACAGTGCACAGCCCTATGAAAAATGTTACATGAATAAGCTCTGAAGGTAATGGTGATGCCTTGTATTTGGAAACACAGGTTATTCCCCACATGAGGGCTATTTGTATTTAAAGCCATTTGTCATTGTTGTACATGACTAACATCCTGTCAGCATCAGCAATTACAAACTCAGTGGACCTATGAGTAATCTTAAAAAAATTATAATAATTTGACTTGTTAGGGTTATATATTTTCTTCCTTAGACAGGGAGGAGGGTGATCCAACTGGACAAATGGACCCAATTTATATTAAGCATCTTTAACTAGTATGTACTTTAGCATTTTCTACAATGTACTAATTATGTATACAGTATATATGTTGTTGCATTGTATTTACATTTAAAGTACCTGCATTTATTTACATCTGTAATTACACTGTTAACCTTACCTCCAATCCTTAACCTAACCCTACCCCAACCCTTAACCTAACCCTAATCTAAACCCTATCCCTACCACTAAACCTACCATACCTCAACCTCAGTAGCAGCAAATATGAATCTTGTGAGAATTTTGCAGAACAACATGTAGTTACACAATAAGTACATTGTATTGCATGTTTTTTTTTATTTTTTTTTTATTTGGAATACCCAATTCCCACTACTTAGTGGGTCCTCATGGTTGCGTGGTCATTCACCTCAATCCGGGTGGCAGAGGACAAGTCTCAGTTGCCTCCGCTTCTGAGACAGTCAATCCGTACATCTTATCACGTGGCTTGTTGTGCATGACACCGCGGAGACTCACAGCTTGTGGAGGCTCATGCTACTCTCCGTGATCCACGCACAACTTACCACGCTCCCCATTGAGAGCAAGAACCCCTAATCATGACCACGAGGAGGTTACCCCATGTGACTCTACCCTCCCTATCAACCGGGTCAATTTGGTTGCTTAGGAGACCTGGCTTGAATCACTCAGTATTCGAACTCGTGACTCCCAGGCCCCCATATTAAATGTATATAATGTTAGGAAATAGTAGTTAAAGACAGCTAATATAAAGTGGGACTGGACAAACTTTACTTTCCTTGTCAAATACTACTACCTCATTTCTTAAAAGATTTGGATTTGCTCAACAATTTGCATTGGCCCACCCAGTGCTGCCGTTCCAAGATGTTCAGCAAACTTAAGGCAGAAACTGAATACAAAGTTTCCACATTATTCACCTCCCCACATCCACATTATTCACCTTCCCACATTCAGTTTGCATGCCAAGACCCCTTCAACAGCTGTTATTTGCCTCTCCTGCAGTAAAAACCCCTAAGTGAGTATGAGCAATGGCAATAGTGATGCTTGCCTTACCTAGCTTAACAACTATGTTCTAAAGTAAATGCAAAAGGTGCTTGTCCACGCAAAACTTGCCATCTCAATACTAGGGGTTTTAGGTGGTTGCTTTCTACAAGTACAATTTTTTTTATTTAAACTTTTTATTCAAAAGGTGATTTTTAAAAAAAAGTCTTCACAGTTTGTATTTGCCATAATGACTCAGGTCTGTCAAGCTTGGGCAATGAGAAAAAACACCATAAATCCAAAGTAAGAGTAATTGATAAGACTCAAGCACTATATTCTAAGTCTTCTGGGGCCGTATGTACTGTACAAACTTCTCAGAAATGCTCTTAAGAAAAGTCTTAAGCTTTGACTTAGGTGTCAAATACTTGTTAGCAAAAAGTATGACTTGTGTAAAGTAGGAGCTTTATAAGAAGCTAAAAGCAACTTTCAGCAAGGTTTAAGCCTGATTAAACACTGTTCAATTTACTATTTAATGGTCATTCAATATTTTTGACAAATGTTCTCCTGACTAAAAATGATGGGTGTGTCACTCCTATTTTAAGGACTCAACTTGGAGTGATAGACAGGGACGACACTTTGTTTTAAAAAGTAAGTGTGTGTGTGTGGTGGGGGGGGTTTCACGAAGTGGCAAAACTCATGAATATTAATTAAGTTATGTGCAGATAATGTAAATACTCTTTTACTGTTTTGATAAACAGTCAGTCTCTATGACCAGTTTAGGATCTCAAATAAATATTCCACATAATTAAATTGATAACTTGATTATAACACACACAAATTAAATGGAAACTCCTGTTCAAGAACTGTAGATGTTTCCTCTGCATTAGACACTTACCTGATGAAAGCTGTTTCAAAAAAGTGGTGGGTACAAAATTGACAATGGAGAAAATTGATAGGGACATGTTCCACCCGTCCCACCCTTAAATTACACCTATGGTGATAGGAATAGTTCATAGAGCATTTTTAATGCTAAAAGTAGCTCCTAAATCCAAAACAACATAGAAGTCATCCTGATGACTCCTAAATCCCTAAAAGTGAATCAATAACAATGCAAAGCATGGCTGCTGTCATCAATCCACTTCACAAATCGAGTCAGTGTATTCTAATATTATTATTACGCTCCACAGGCAAAATAAAACTGTGTAGCATTAATGAATTGGGAATTTCGCAGTCATCCATCAGCACAAACATCCATCAAACTATATAAATGCCCTCTCCAGACCCCACATCGTCGGTCAATTCATATGTTTTCTCGTGGATGCGTGCTTGCTGCAGAAGAATAAGGCAGCATTCATGGCTATTGAAAAATGAATAATAATGCTATGAGTAAATTAATTCAGAATTTCCATTCATTTTACTTAAAAAATCTTAGTAAACATACGTATTTGGCTCAAGTATACTGAACTTAATTTTTTAAGTAACATTAATTAGTTACAAGTAAACTTAACTCATCTATGATTAAAGTATCATTTTTTTTATTAATTATTTAAATTGTTATAGCACCTCTCATACAGTATAAGGGAAATTATGACTGAAATCTCGGTTAACCATATGACACAATGGATTCGCCTCAGTACTTATTAGTTCACATAAATCTGTACTTTTGTAAAGTACAATTGAGTAGAGAAGAATGGCTTAAATTTAACAGGTTCCAAGTTCACTAGAGGTAACACTAATCACCCATTGATGATAATGATGTCTTCACACAAATCAACCAGCTACAACAAAACAACAACAATAGTCATAAGAATTAAAACTATATTCAGTACATATTTAAATAACAATTTATAATTTTTCTACATAAGTTCCCTTGTTTTGACCAAAACATACATCATTTATTCAGGCACAAGGATCTTATGGGTATTCCACACAGCCACAATTTTGTACTTGAAGCCAAAATTTAAAGAATGTATGTATTTGAGTTATAATTCCAAAATGTGACATTTCAAGTACTGTTTAATTAGGAGCACTTAAATGTTTTTATTAATGAAAACTTTAGGGTTTAGAGAGTAATGGTAACCTAATTAAACTAATAAGAAGATAAAAAAATTAAGCTTAAAGAATAGTTCATCCAAAAATGAAAATTATCTGATCATTAACTCAACCTCATGCCATCCCAGATGTGTATGACTTTCTTTCTTCTGCTGAACACAAACTGAGATTTTTAGAAGAATTTCTAAGCACTTTTGGTCCATACAATGCAAGTGAATGTGTACCAAAATGTTGAAGGTCCAAAAATCACATAGGTCTGCATAAAAGTAATCCATAAGACTCCAGTGGTAAAATCCATATCTTCAGACGTGATATGATAGGTGTGGGTGAGAAACAGATCAGTATTTTAGTTTTTGCTATAAATTCTCCTCTTTGCTCAGTCAATCTCTACTTTAACTTTAACTTCTTAAATTCTTATTTAAATTCTTCTTCTTGTGTTTTTGGTGATTCACATTCTTCGTGCATATGCCCTCTACTGGGCAGGGAGAAGAATTTCTAGCAAAAATGTACTTCCATATTGATCTGTTTCTCACCCACGCCTATCATATGTCTTCTGATGATATGGATTTAACTACTGGAGTCATGTTGATTACTTTTATGCTGACTTTATGTGATTTTTGGAATGTCAACATTTTGGTACCCATTCACTTGCATTGTATAGACATACAGAGCTGAAATACTCTTTTAAAAACCTTAATTTGTGTTCTGCAGATGAAAGAAAGTCATACACATCTAGGATGGCATGAGGTTGAGTAAATAATGAGAAAATTTTCATTTTTAGGTGAACTATTCCTTTAAGATGATTAAACTATTTTTATTTATATTATTTTTTATACAATTTGAGATAACTATTAGTTTTTACAGTGTATGGGTGTTTTATAATCAGGACTTGCCTGTATTCCAAAATTTTGAAAAGGCCTTTTCAAATACTCCATTGTCTTGTTAACAACTGCCTAATATAAAAATGTGTTTGATTAATATTCTAGAGTCGAGTTGAATGGCATTTATATAATCTCCTCATATTGTTAAATGGGAATAGAATGTTCTGCCTTTTGCTCAGTGGCGAGGGCCAAATTTCTTATCAACGCTTTACTTCAGAACATTCATTTCGACTTACATTTATGGTTCTTTTCTCCACCTTAATTACAAAGGGAGATGAAGCCGGCATTGACTTCTGCAGATGTGTGCTTCCTAGCATGATTAAATAACAAGCAGTATTTGTCCCATTGCCATGGAAACAGCTAATTAATCAATTATTACTGCAATCTGCTTTGATAAATTGAGTTAAAACCGTTGCTGAGCTTCCTGAAAGTACTCTCAGATGAATATGAGCGGAGCATATCATATAATTGTTGTTTTGTTTTCTTTTTAGGTGTGAACTGCATAACGCAAGTGATATTTTAACCATATGTCATTTTGCTCACAAAGCATTTCCCTAATGCATTTAGTTTCAGTGCAAGGTCGTCTCCTCAAATAAAAGTTTCCTTCTCAAAGTCATTCATAATGTACTTTGAAGATATTATGTCTGTCCTTTAGGTGTGTGACTTCAGTTCAAAAATTTCTACCTCTGTAGTTTAAGTATTTCTGCCTACCTTGAGCTAACATTAAGATGGTTAGAAGATAATGAATGAGACAATGGTTTTTATATTAAAGACATGCAATAGTATCTGAAATCCCTAGTTAAAAAAAAAAATAAAAAATCTTAAACCAGCCTAAGCTGGTTTGCTAGTCTTAGCTGGTCTCCCAGCATGCTCAAGCTGTTTGTTTTACAGTTTTTAAGAGGGGTTTTGACCACTTATCAGCTGGTCAGACTGGCTCACCAGCTAAACACTAGCTTGGCCAGGCTGGGAGATCAGCAGTGCATCTTAGGATTCAAGGATGTAATGAAAAAACATTCTTTGCTAAAATTATTAAGAGCACACCTAAACCTGTAACACTTTGCCAGTCAGTATATGTCTTGATTACTTGATTCAAGGGTGCAACAGGTTAATTGAACATAGGAAGTCATTTAACAAAAGCAATATACATTCTCAGCCAGCATGAACATAGACTAGTCTGACACATATGACAAGCGCTTTTTCAAAATGGCAAATTCCAATCTGATTGGCTGGTTTTACACTTTGAGTCAGGTTGCACAGTTTTGTTTTGTTTTTGTTTTTTTTTTACGTTTAAGTTCCCAAGCTTTTTTAAATCTTAGAATCAGCTTCTCTTCACAATGACAGTTTTAAAGAATTTGTTTTAAATTTTTTAGGAATATGTTTTATGTTTTTAAGAATATGTGATATCATTTGAAAGAAAGTATATCAACTGAACTTTAAGAAACTTCAGCATTTTTTGATTGAACTTTAATAATTAGAACTAAAATTTAGAAACCATGTATGAATTAAAATGTTCATATTAAACAAAATAATTATCATATAATTTAATGACTGTCAAACATTTCAAACATTGGTCCAGTCAGCCAGAATCAAAATATCCTTAATGTCCATGTCAAATATGATCTTACCTTAACAATCTCAGAAGCTTGTGTCACCTCTCTGTCTACACTGTTGACTTGGTCACTGATCTTTTTTTTTTTTTTTTCTAAAATAGATATGCCACAAACATCACCATTACTATTCATCTAAATTCAATGTAATACCCAAAAAAACAAAACAAAAAAAAACCTTTGAAAAGTCAAAGAACAATATCGTTGTTTAGACGTATAATATGACATTAGATTATTATTGTGACACAGATGACTGTATGAAAGAAATCCCTAATATCTGTCTGTAACACATTCATGGAAAGGAGGAGGCGAGAGCCGGCTTGATAATATAAATAATAGTTTAATAATGGACTTAAACCAAAAGACACAAACACACACAGGTGTCGGACAGCTGTCCGTAACTCTCTCTCTATCGCACTGCCATCTCCAGTCGGCCTTTATCCCTCTCGGGCTAATCAGATTAGGAGCCGGGTGTGTAGAATCACGACCCGGCCCCACCCTCTGCCCTGCCACATTCCTCCCTTGTTCTCTCAGGCCGGGGAGCCCCCGGCATGACGTACATAACCCCCCCCCCCCCCTTCCCTGGGGGAGGGCGTGCCCTCCGCCTGTCTGCCGGCAGGTCATCCCCATCTACCTGGATCAGGGGAGGGGACAAGGGGAGGGAAACAACAAAAAAAAATGTGGCACCTACACGCCGTAATGGCGATCGTGCCAAATTAACAAAAACATTTAAAAAGAGAGGGAAAAATCCAACACAGAGCGGCAGCGGGAGAGAGAGAGGAGAGAGAGAAAAAAAAAATTCACTTGCCAGTTCTCCGATACGGCGTAGCCTGGTCCTTGGCCACTCCTCCACCCTCTAGTGGATGACAGCCACGCCATCCCGGGCAGATCGGAGGCAGTCCTCCGGCCCCTGGCAGACGGAACGCCCCGCCACGTTTTTGGTGGACTGAAGGGTCTCCCCCGCCACTGGCAGCGGTTCTCCTGCTCCAGGCGGTCAGCCAGGAGCCCCTCCTCTCCTCGTGGTCGGCGGCCGTTCCTCCGCTTTCAGGCGGCTGGGCTCCTCCGTCCCTCGGCAGATGGCCACGGCTGCTCCGTTGAGGTGGATGGTAGTGGCGAGGACTCTACTACGGCACATCCCTCCTCCTTCCCAGGTTTCAGCACCAGTGTAACAAGTTCTTATTTCGGGGCAATGGAGGAGTCAGGAGACAGCAAAGCAGATTCAAGGTCAGACTTTTTAATTGTCAGCTTCACACACAATCGACGGTAACCATTGGAACAGACTAAATAATAAACAAAGAAAAGCACTCGTGGCTGTCTGTGCTTGTAGGTCACTCTCTCCACCTCTCTGATGCTTTGGCATCTCCAGTCGGTCTTTATCCCTCTCGGCCTAATCAGCCTGATTAGGAGCCGGTTGTGTAGAATCACGACCCGGCCCTGCCCTCCGCCCTGCTACACTGTCCCCTTCTGTTTTTTGGCAGAGGGTTTTACATGAGACATTATTGGTCATTCAGTGTTTCAGTAAAAAAAAAAAAAAAAAAAAAAAGATTAACAAAGATTTTAAAACTCACTGAAAGTGGCCAAAATTTCAAATGTTTTCATATGTTTAACAACATTAACTTACAATGTCCCCCTCAGTTATAATGGTTCCTGTGCCCCAGTCCTTGCTTGTGTAATGGCTTCAATACCAACATGATCACACGCAGCACAGCACTCAAAGTATTTGGTCATTTGTCATTTTCTTTAATTGGGAACCATGTGGATATGGAGCAGCCATATCACCCTGCAGCTCTTGCCTGGTTGCCCAAGTAGGATTGAGCCTGGCCAGTACCTGGATGGGAGACCTCCTGGGGAAAACAAAGGTTGCTGCTGGAAGAGGTATTAGTGAGACCAGCAGGGGGTGCTCACCCTATGGTCTGTGTGGGTCCTAATGCCCCAGTATAGTGATGGGAACACTATACTGTAAAAAGGCACTGTCTTTCGGTTGAGATGTTAAACTGCGGTCCTTAATCTCTGTGGTCATTAAAAATCCCAGGGCACTTCTTGTAAAGTGTAGGGGTGTAACCCTGGTGTCCTGGCCAAATTTCCCCCTTAGGCCCTTCTCAGTCATGGCCTCCTAATAAACACCATCCATTAATTGGCTGTATCACTCCACTCTCTCATCTCCATCAATAGCTGGTGTGTGGTGGGAGTTCTGGTGCACTATGCTGCACACTGGTGGTTGAGGAGAGTCCCTCTATACTATGTAAAGTGCTTTGAGTGCCTAGAAAAGAGCTATATAAATGTAAGGAATAATTAATTATTATTATTATATATAATTTGATATTGTTATTGTTTAACACTTTATTAAAGGTGTACCGAATGTTCCATTGCCCTGACATGGTCCTTTGGACTATATTACGTCGTTTAGAAATAAAAACAACATTTCCAGCTTTGACCACTCGGGGCAGTGGTTTGAATTTTGGTAAGCTCAGAAATCACAGTGAGTTCAGTCTGGCAATGCTGCAATAAGCAACAATGCTGGCCAGACTTTATGCCGACAGTCAAAATCTGGTTACGTGAGACCCTGATGCTACCCTGAAGCTAAGGTGAACAATTTTGGCAGTTCATGTTCCATGACTCAAACCTGGAACCATATGCTATATGGTGTGAAGATGGTCTAAAAGGAGAAGGAGAAGGTTCCTGAAGCATCAGAAGAAATTGTCTGACAAAAGTTACATTGATAGTTCACCCAAAAATACAAATTCTGGCATCAATTATCCACCATTATGTCGTTTCAAACCTGTGTAACTTTCTTTCTCCCATGGAACACACAAATAGATGTTTGGCAGAATAATAATAATAATAATTCCTTATATTTATATAGTGCTTTTCTAGGCACTCAAAGTGCTTTACATAGTATAGTGGGAATCTCCTCAACTAACACCAGTGTGCAGCATCCACCTGGATGATGCGACGGCAGCCATAGTGCATCAGAACTCCCACAATACAGTTATAGAGCCAATTAATGGATGGGGATTATTAGGAGGCCATGATTGAGAAGGGCCAATGGGGGGAATTTGGCCAGGACACCGGGGTTACATCCCTGCTCTTTACGAGAAGTGCTCTGGGATTTTTAATGACCACAGAGATTCAGGACCTCGGTTTAACGTCTCATTCAAAGGACGGATGACAGAATGGCAGCCTCAGTCACCATTCATATTCATTGTATGGAAAGATTATGCAATAAAAGTGAATGGTGACAGAAGCCTTACATTATTCCTAACATCTCCTTTTGTGTTCCACTGAAAAAAGGAAGTAAGACAGGTTTGGAACAATATGAGAGTAAATGATGACAGAAATTGCATTTTTAGGTAAACTAAAAAAAAATACAATAAAATAAAAACACTGATATTACCAAACTCAGTCTGAATGCTCAGTATAAACACTTCAATGTGACACTAATGTTTGTAATTTATTTAATTACACCCATAAAACAGTGACTTACCACATGTTGAACTTTTTTCAGAAATGCTTTTGTCAAATGCATTGAACATGTTGGAAAATATAATAGCTACACGCAGGGAGAGAGAGAGTAATCCTCATTCACCTCTGCCTGCTTTTTCTCTTTAGGCTTCTCTTTAGATGTGATCAAGGGTGGAATGTCTAAAGGGAGGATGTACTGTGTATTGTCAGATATACCCTTAAATGCATGGGTGTTTCGCCAAACATAATTACATACTCGGGTCTTTAGAGACACTGACACATATATCTATCACAAATGGATCTACAAAATGCCCAGATAGTGTCAAATTTCCAAAACATTTTCAAGACCATTAGAAAATAACAGAATAGAATATATTCTGATATATTTTGATGTTTTATTTTTTATATATCAAAGAGATGATAAAAAATATAGAACAGGATTCATTATTATCACACTGAAATTTCATTAGAAGCAACTGGCTTTAAAAAAACATATTGAGCTACACATAATAACACATAATCTATACATAAAATACACATAATAAAATGATGTCCTGGGTCACTAAAGACCCAAGGTATGAATTAAAGGATGGTGTTGCAGGTATGTGTGTGTGTGAGTGTGTGTGTGTGTGTGTGTGTGGGTGGGTGAGTCTTTACAGAGTGACGTCTACATCCTAGGGGTTCATGTGTAAAGGTGTGTGACTGTTTCTATAGAGACCTGCACAGAAGCTCCCAGAGCTTCAGCTGCTGAAACGTTAATGTATCTACCAGGAATATAGAGCATTAGTTACGGGACAGGTGAAAAAAAATTCTGTCACAGACATTCTGTGTTACTTGTCAGATGATTTGCCATTGTGGAATCCAAAGCTATGATAAATGATCCCCAGATGGCACTAAAAGGCACTGTTCACAAATAGGGAACAAATTGGTGCTATAAATTTCTTTTTTTCTTTTTCTTTTTTTAAAGCAACAAAAGCACAACACACATGCTCTTTAGATTGAGAACTATTAGATATGTTAAACTATTATCTAACAAAAAAATTAAAACAGCATGACATGCAGCTACATTTAAACACATTAAATGTCTGCAAACACTTGGTGCCAAGCTAGCTACTGAGTGAACCCTTCTGAGTGAATAATTTAGGGTATATCTGCAACCCTTTTACCCATTTTGGTACATTTTTATTTTATTAGAACTTTAAACCTTGGATTTTACTAATATGTTTATGTAATAATGTTATGTTGATTTGATGTCCTTTGCTAGAAAAAATTTAATTGTGGTGAACAAATTAGGGTTTGAACAGTAACAATGGACTACTTGCACTGAGCCTCATGACGTACTTCCATTTTGAAATAAAGCGGCTCGCTAGTTTCCGCTTATATGTGTTTAAAATGTGTCATAGTTGCCTTGTTCTAGAAACTTAGCTTAAAATTAGTGTTCGGAAGAAGATTTTAAAGTACGGACATTTTCAGAGACAGGAGAAGAAATATTCTGAACATTACCGTGTACAGCGTCTTCAAAATTCAGAGGAAGAACAGTTTTCAGATCTTTAATTTAGCCCAAGAAAGCAATGGCTGGTAAACACTCCAAGTGCATTTCACCGTTTCTCCTCAGTGTCTGCAGCTGACATTGCTTGAACAGCAAATGACAGAAGGTTGAAGAAGACTAAAAAAGGTTGCCAGTACTGGCGCTCTTTGAAAGAAACAACTATACACTTCAAACACTGCAATGTATGAGGGAAGAGAGAGAAAACTGACGAATGCATGCATCATCTTGTTTTTATTAAATATATGTTTTAATCTTTATTTTGTGTCATTGTTCCATTGATAATTCTATCAATATATGTTAAAATGCAGTTAATGCAAAGAGCTGTCAAAGATAATGAGTTCTAACGTTTGAAATTGATTAAATATATGTAGTGTCTTTAAATATATTTTAGCACAGTTAATGTATTTATTCAATTTGACATTAAAACTGCTTCATTCTGTTCTGAGTGATTTTTAAAGCCTGGTTAGTGTACTAGAACAGCTAATGTATTTATAAATCAATCCGTCTGGGACATTTAACTAAAATTTAATTTGCAGTAGTTGTATAGTGGAATTTATCATTGAAGCTCAACAGGAATGAAATATCATCAATGAATGAAACATGCGTTAATGAGACGGCCAGACTGCTGCAGGTTATATATGTTTGATTTATTATCAAGGATCTGAGTGTAGCTACATTTGGAAAGGAAAAAATAAATTCAGAGGCAAATTTCAACAAATTATAAATTTGAAATCAGTCACGTTAACGGCAAAAACATGATTTATTGTTTTATTCAACTGATAGAAATAATCTGCCTTTCCATTAATAAACTTCTGTACAGGGATGGAGTGGCCTCCAAGAGAACCAGGACTTTTCCCGGTGGGCCAGTGGAGTAGTGGGTCTGCCGGTCGATTAGTGGGCCACTCAAAATTCTCAAATTGTGACAAAACTGATTAAACCGCACAGCATATCCACCACCAGCCGCAGCACAAGAGCAGAGCATGATCCATCTCTCTCGCCCAGCGCTGACTAACCTCCCCCCACTGTGCATTTATATCTGCCCTGTTCCTTTGTTAGTTGCCGCATTGTAGTGATGTTTTTTAACAAATCTTTTAAATGAACAAATCGTTCTCGTTCATTTTAATACACTGACTCATATTTCTTGTTCACTGATGTCTCTCCCTTTCGAAGCCAATGAGCTCAAATCTGAACCATGACTGCTTTGTTAGCTTTTATTGCCTTTAAAGACTGACTATGAGCCAATAGCATTTGAGTGCGGGTTGCGAAGAAGTATATATGTTTGACTCACTAAAAAAATACGCCCTACACTGAACCAATCGAGTCAGTCATTTGAGTCTGAACAAGATGAGACAAGATGATTCCTGAACAAACTGAAAGTAATGTTACCCTCGTTTGCGAACAAAATTAATTAATCATTCAGTAATCACATTCATGAATGAGGATCTGCTGACTGAATGAACCAGAGGAGACATGTCATTTGTTCAGTTCGGCATGTGTGTCAATCACGTTCAACAAGGAGAGAAAGGGGTGAAATGCACTAAAACAAGATTATAAGTATGCACATAATCCTCAATTTATGTATGTGTAAAAATTACATAAGACCATAAAGTAAAAAAATTAAAATAAAAAAATAAAAAAAATAGTAATAATATATATATATATATATATATATATATATATATATTAATCATTTTCATCCCAAAACCTTGCCTTTCAAATCTACTTAGGACTCAGCAGGCATGGGGATTTTTTTTTTTTTTTTAAAGTCCAAGCTTGGAGGCCAGCCGCTGTCCAAATGGAGACGACAACGGGCAGACTATGTTCAGAAAATGTTCATTTTCATTGCCGCCGATAAAGGAGATAATCTTTCTGAGAGAAGATCAACAAATAAAAGGTTCTCTCCCATTCCTCAGTGTTCCACCGAGGCTCTGAGTGCTCCTGAATGTCAAACTAACCTATGAAGATCCCCAGAAGGAGAAAAAGAAAGGCATCAGCTTCTTCTACAGTCGTGGTTCTGTATCGTTTGTCCAGGAGGTCCCTGTGTAGGAGGTTTTTATCATACCGTCCTGGATAGTTTTTGGATCCCCATCTTAAAGGGGTTTTTGGGTCCCCATCTCAAATGGTCCCTTGGTTTTTTGGGGACCCTTCTTTAAGGGTCCTGGGCACCCTGACCTCAGAAGGTCCCATCCTGACCACTCCAGTGCCAGAGGGTCCTGTCCGTGTCGCAACTCTCCCAGAAGTGCCAGAGTCCGCTGCTGCTCTCTTTGAGGTTCAACAGCCTGCCTCCATGGCCCATGATCCCAGGAGGTGGAAGAAGAGGAGGGTATCTGCCTCTTCTTATCTGGCTGCTCTTCTGACACTCCTGCCTTAGAGCTCCTGGACCCATTCCTTGACCCAGAGCCACTGTCTCCTTGGTTCTCAACCCCAGCCCTAGAGCTGCTGAACCCCATTCCCGACATGGAGCAGTCGCCTCCTTGGTCCTCTTCTCTTTGGTACTCTGCTCCTACCAATTGACTCTGCTTCTGACCCCCTGGCTTCCCCCTGGTCTCCTGCTCTGGACCCAAAATCCCCAGAGTCTAATCCTGACCCCTCTGTTCCTGACCCCTATCTGCCCCCCCCCACACACCCCCCCCCCACACCCCCCACTACTCTGCCGGTGCCCCCTTGGTCTGATCCACCCACCTTTTCCCCTTCATTTGCTCTGCCAATGCCCCCCTTTGCCTACCCAGTTTGTTATGCATGGCAAGAGGTGTCCATATGGTGGTAGTGTCAGGATCCTTGTCTGGACTATCTGTCTTCTTGCATCCCCCTTTTTCGTTGTAAGCACATGGTCTTAGTTTACATGGTTTCTTTGTGTCATGTATTTCTTTTCTCTGCCTGCCTGTTTGCTTCTCTGCCACACCCTCTTGTTAGTCCTTGTTTATTATTAGTTCACCTGTCCCCCAGTACCCACTATTTACATCTGCCCTGTTCCTTTGATTGTTGTTGGATTGTCTTGTGCTTTTTTTCTGTCATTTGTTGCCTGTTCATTTGCCCCATTGGTTTGTTCTCTTCTCTGCCTTGTTTTTGTAACTTTTTTGAATAAAGCTCACCTAACAGTCCCCCAGCCTTCAACTGAGCCCATTTCATCCCCAAACCCTGACATTTCCTGGTTGCTAGTTTGAGCTACGTAAAAAATGAACCATGAGCTATCACCATTGTGTCCTTGAGTAAGACATTTAATCCCTTTGTCTAATCGTTCTTGTAACAATATATTAGCACGTGACCCAAAGAAGATAGGTATGTGCCAAATTCCAGCTTATTTACACAAACGGTTGCATAATTATAATATAATTTTAGCTGTAGTGCCCCCTATGGGCGAAATTGGGCAAAACAGTGCAGGCATCCTCAAAATGTTCGGATATCAAAGTATTCCAAGTTTTGTAAAGTTTGGACTTTGCATTCAGGAGATATAGGCCATTGAGTAAATAAAGGTCAAGCCCAAAGAATTAATTATCAAATCAAAATCAAATCACATTTATTGTGATTATCTTATGTCTTCTATACGATTTGACAAATAAAAAATCCGAACACATTTTTCTTTTTTTTTTTTCTTTTTTTTTTTTTTTGTCAGAACAGCAACATTTTGAGGAAATCAGACAAATGACCAAGGAGGAGTTCGCAAAAGTAGGTTTTTCAGACAATTCAAAATGGCGGAAAATTTTTCAGGGTGGAAATAAAATCGGGGATATAAGTTTTGCTCATCTTGTCTAAAGGAATTCAGAAGAAACTGAATTTTTATTTTAGCAAAAATGAAAAATAGCTTATTATAGCACCACCTTGTTGCCAATTCTCACCAAATTTGGTATACAGCTTAACTTTGGCAACCTTTAAGAGCACCATAACTTTCATAACAATCGGCCATTCACAACGCAAGTTATCAGCTGCTGAATTTTGATTGGCTGCTGGCGGCTATTTTTGTTGAGTTGTGGCACTTGACCTAAAGGTGCATGCCAAATTAAAATTTTCCACTCAAACGGTTGCAGAGTTATAAGACATTTTTATCTGTAGCGCCCCCTAGTGACAAAATTGGACAAACTTTGCATGCATCCTCAAAATGTTGTGATATCAACTTATTCCAAGTTTCGTGAAGTTTTGACTTGCATTCAGAAGATATAGCCCATAGCCATGGCCAAATAACGAATTAGCTAATAACTTCGAAACGATTTGACGAATCAAAAATCCAAATTTATTTTTATTTTATTTTTTTGTCAGGAAAGTCCCTCGATCATACGTGCAAAGTTTTGCGCAAATCGGACATATGGTCTAGGATATAAAAGTTTTGTTCGTCTTGACTCAATGTATCAGAGGGAAAAAATAACTTTGATTCTAGCCTTTATGGTTGCGAAGATATGAGCCAAAATGTAAAAGTGCTTATAATAGTGCCACCTAGAGTCAGATGGGTGTGTGTGTGTATGCGCCTTTAGTAGTGGAAAAAAATCAGTTGACAAGAAACTCTACAAAGCACAAGTTGTGAATATTAAATGTGACCTAAAATCTTTAAATGGCTTCATACAGCATATGCAGTCTATATCTCAGCCTCATTTTAATTCCCAAAAATCGAATGTACCACTACTGTGAATAAGGTCTATGGCTAATACAGGCTATTAGGTCAACAGTATGTTGTGTTTTAGACTATTGGAGTGCATCGGGCAGATTAGATGAACATAGCTGTAAGTACATTATTTTGTCAGATTTTTCTGATTCACAATGACTGGCATTGGCTAGATGTTATTTCTGTTGTCATTTATGTGCACACACTGACACATTAAGCACAGCAGAGTAAAGGGAACTCTTTGAGGGGTTTAAAGACTGTAGATGGAGAGAGACACCTATCTCGTGTCTCCCTCTAGTGGACAAAATTGGTACTACATCCTGATCTGTCCTCCAGTGTTGAGTTACCTGATCATTTTAAAGTGTTGCTAAAAACAAAAATTGGTGAAATTTGTCACAGGTCATCAGACTTTACTGGTGAGCATGTCAGAATAGATCCTGTGGATGCCGTGGACATATTTGTTTTGGTGTCAAATTTCAACTGATTTTATCACTATTCAAAAATAGTATTTTCTTAAGCTATAGCGACTTCTAGCATCATAAATATATAACATTTTTCACATGACGGGTTGATCCAACCTGGAATGCAGAAATATGAAGTATACCCGGGCCTTAACTAAAACCCTAACCCAAACCCTAACCCTAACCCTTAGCTAACTGCCTTAATCACAGCAGAACAAAAAAGTTATAGCACCCCCTAGCATCACAAATTGGTGATGAAAAAAACACTAACCTGGAGAAATACATTTTGTAGGGCTTGACTCAAGGATTCAGATGAATTTTGTTTCTAGCCCATATGGTTGAGAAGATATGATTGAAAATGTAAAGGTGCTTATTATAGCACCACCTAGGGGCAGACAGGTGTGTTTACGGACACCTGAGTAGTGTGTGTGTGTGTGTGGTGGGGGGGACTGGGAACATCCAGCCAAATCTGTTGTCTCTAGGACTTAAGGTTTTTCCTGCCCATACGCTTTTAGGGCAGAAAAAGAATAATACGAATAAATATAGCTGCAAGCAGCAAATACCGGGGTTCAAGCAGCATAGGGCCTTTAAGTGCATGTGCTACAAAATTTTAAGCACCTAAAATAGATCAATAAAGCAATATAATTTTTAGCACTCAGAGGTAAACAACCATAGAGATTGTTTTTTTTTTTTTTTTTTTTTTTTTTGGAATCACGTTTCATTTGTGTACTAAATTTGATTTCAATCAGAACCTTTGTTTAGGAGTTATTGGCTTTTGGGTAAACTGATCCACACCCATATATTTAAATAACTCTATTATAGCCATTCTAAAAAAAAAAAGTTCTATGTTTTTTTTATTTTTTTTATTATTATAATTATTTATCTAGAAGTTCAGAGAATTGTACTACATTTGTACCTACTACTAGGTTTTGTCAAGATTGAGTGAAAAACCTAGGACTAGTTCACAAATATATATATATATATATATATATATATATATATATATATATATATATATATATATATATTATAGTCTCAAATATTTAATGAACAATTTGATTGACACCTATGGTTCTTGAGGCAAAGTTGTTCAGAATAAGGAGATCTATCATATGATTTGAATAAAGTGTGTCTGTGTGAAACACTGCAGAATATACAACCATTCACACGCATGTAAATGCAATAGTATAAACATTCATAACTGTTATAGCGGCACCTATTATCCGATCTCCACCAAATTTCGCAGCTTCTTCAAAATGCTATCTTGCAAATGCTTACTAAGTTTGATGAAAATAGGACTTTTCGTGTAGGACTTATTGGGTTTTGCTTAATCTAGGCCACACCCATATGTTTAAATTACCCTGTTATAGCCATGCCAAATAAAAAGTTCAACTTTTTTTTTTATAATTATTGATCTAGGCTGTCCAAAGATTCTTCATGTACAGGTTTTGTTGATCTCACATAAAAAAAAAAAAAAAAACTAGGACTAGTTTGCAAAAGTATGTTTTTTTTTTATTTTTTTTTTTATTATTATTATTATTTTTATAATCTCTATTTGATTGACACCAGAGGTCCTTGAGGCAAAGTTGTTCAGAAAGTGGAGATCTATTATATGATGTGTCAAACTCATAATATTCAGCGATTTAAATGCATGTCATATGTGATAGCGCCTTCCGGTGGCCTTTTTTTTATTTATTTATTTTTATTTTGCACAGACCTCTAGGGTGCCCGCCGTGTTTCATTCCGATCTGCCTTTGTTAACCTTGTCTAAAAGCTGCTGAGAGTTGATTGTTTGATGGCGGCCATGTTTTTCGAGACATGCAACTATCCTGATGGAACTTGAAGGCACCTTGGACAAAGACACTGCATGCAAAATTACAGGTCGATCGGACCAATGGTTCCTTAGTTAAAGCTATTTTAGGTTTTTAATTATCATAGTGCCACCAAGAGGCAGAGGCGCACAAATTTGTCCTCAGTCCTCAGAATGACCCCACACATAAGTGTACCAAATTTGGTGATAATATCTCCTTCCGTTCAAGAGTTATAACAGTTTTCGTAAAAGTACCCACACACGCAGTGGGGTGCTCAGACCTCAGCAAGGACAGGGGCGAAAGGATAAAAAAGGGCACTGATTTTTTTCATTTTATTTATACATTTTTATTTACATTTTTTAAAGAGTAGCACTTATATACAATATACTTAACTAATACTTTGCTTTTTGAGTATTTAATTTGTCTTGTATTATAAACATAATTTTTTCCATTTTGTACACTTTTTTTCAGACATGGCCTTTGATAATCCCAAGATTTTGACATGTGTCATAGTAAAACCATGGTATTTTTTGTAGTATCTTTGAGGACTATGAAAATATCATGAAATATGAATATAATCATTCAGTCAATAATGCCATGGTATTTTTCTGATAGTGATTAGTTTATTAGTTTAAACAAAAACCAAACTGGGTTTGCCTGAATCAGAAAGCTCCTTAAGTTAATGGCAGTATTCTATAAAAGACATATTAAATTTCTATCACTGAAAACGATGCTACCTATCCCATTATAATTAATAAAGCTGTCTACACTGCAGGTGTACCATGTGATGTCGGAAATGCGGTAGCAATCAAGTATTAATCTGTTGATGAATTTACAACAAAATACATAGAGTGGACATTTTATCTGACCTGTGTTGGTTTGTATTTATAGTTCTGTGTTGGTGTGTCTGCGTCGTTCTGAAAGTACACATCCAAAAGACTAACTATATGTTTCATAAATATACAAAAGCAATGCAAGCAATGTAATTTCTGGATTCTGAAGTATTTATGAAATTATTGTAGCATAAAAAATGAGTTCAAAGTATGTGTACATGTTGAAATGTAGGCTACATATTATTTATTATACATGTTGCAAACATTGCAGGCAGAAAATAAATGAGGAAATTATTTTGTTTTATTTAACCATTTTAATTTAATTATTAAAATTTCTACTTTTTTTCTGAATGCCCAGAAGGGTACCTTTAGATTTGTGAATGTTGCACCCCTGCTGCCCCTGTTCTGTGCACATCACAGCACGCAGGCTACGTACATTTGCCGTACCTTTGCTACGATGAAAAGTTACAACTTTTTTTGATAATTATTAATATTGGGACTCCAGGGAATCTTTCTGCATTGGTTTGGTTCTGATCAGACGAATTGCCTAGGACTAGTTCGAAAATTGCGGTGCGTGGACCCCTAATAAGAAAATCAGTATGGATACAATAGGGTTCCAGCACCTTCAGTGCTTGAACCCCTAATAAAAGGAGAAGATGGAAACATCTTTACCATTTACTTTTCTATCAAGGCTCCATCTGTAATTGGATGCCATTTACAAATAGCCTTCTTGCAAATGGAATGGGGCTCCCTCACTGTGTGCCATCACATGACTGTGGATAAAACAAGGCCACACTCTGAAAAATATAAATTGCATTCTACTAAAAGAACACATGAAGAGCTCACCTCCCTTGCTCGATAAATCAAGACATAAATTTTCTTCTCGTCAGTAAATCAACCCAAAAAAAAAAAAAAAAAAAAGGCTGAAAATATGCCTGAGGTGGTGAGTACATGACGTCATATCATGGCAATTTGATTAAACCTTCACAATGAGCTGTTCCTCATATACCAAAAGCCCATTGCTCTGAGGACAAGTACCAAATGCAACAAGTACAATGAAAAAGATAAAGTTAGGCTATTTGGTGTTAATTTGGACTAATGTCAGTCATTTTAATGGAAAAAGAATGGAATGTTACATTTTTATATTCAATACAAACCTTTAAGTTGGTTACCTTACCTTGTACCTGTATGGTGAAAAATTAGATATAGGCCTAACAAGAAAATACACTTAATTTTATAGTAAAATTTATGTTTTTTGGATGTAAAAAGTATGACTTGCCCTATAATTTACTGTGAAAATATTATATATATATATATATATATATATATATATATATATATATATATATATATATATATATATATATAATTAAAAAAAAAAAACAATACATGTAATTTAACAGTAAAACTACTTTTCACATGCTTTTGGAAGTATAAATTACCTTATAATATGGTCAAAATCTCTATCAAGACAAAACATGCAGCCTAATGTAACTGTAAAATACTGCACAAATTATAGGCTTGAAAATGATTACCTTATAATTCACGGAATAGACCATACATGTATTTTTACTGTAAAATATTGCCTTTTTTTTGTAAGTAAATAGTATTAATCACCATATAGTTTACAGTAAAAACAGTAAAAGGAGGTCCCCAGAAGTTCCTGCATTACACATCACATTTGGTTATGTTTTTTTAACTATAAATATGGTCTAATTTTACTTCATGTTGTCTTTAAAGCAGATTAGTAAAGGCTAGTATATTAATATTTTATAATTTAATGATATGAACTGTAAAATAAACAGCCACCAAAATACCATCTCAGTAATGACTGAAACATTGTGACACTGCATTGTTTGTGAATTTCTAGCAACCATGGCTGTTTTATAACCACAAGAGTTTTTTCATTTATTTTTGGATTATTATTATTATTATTATTTATTTTATTTAACTTTATTTATTTTTTACTATAAATGAAATTTTACATTTAATTTTTATGGACTAGGTAAAATTAAACGTTTTAACTTCAAACTGAAAATGTGTGAGAAACCTGGTGGCTTTATAAGAGAAAGACACTGTTTACTTTGTGTGCTAAGATTCAAGGTTTTGTATCTACATTTTTCTTTTCCTGATACTCATCAGATCTGCTCATCTCAGCATGGGGACTTTAATAAATGTGACATTAAACTGACACTTTCTGTCTGCAAACTGAAAATGTCTGCATACACTATAGACTGCAGCCTCCTGAGGGTGACCTTGGACGATCAGCCACATACAGAATGAACAGAATGTGAAAGAGCAGGAGGGTTCTGTGATAGGTGAGAGCACGTACCTTCGTGGCTGTAGACACGTATGGCAGGCTGTTCAATAATGCAGCAGGCTAGACAATAAATTTGACAATCAAAGGCCTTTATTTAACAAGCTTCCCTGAATAATTTACACTTTTCTCTGATCAGACTCAGTCCAACACACTGAGAAAGAGAGAGAGAGAGAGAGAGAGAGAGAGAGAGAGAGAGAATGGAAAACAGGGGGGTTTATGTATTGATTAATGGATACAATTGCAGCATATTCATTCATTTATAAATGGCAAAGAGAAGAGAACTGAGGTAAACTTGTATAGAGGAGATAGAGATTCAGTGATTTATGACCAGTTCAAGGTTATTATAATTTTTTTTTTATTATTTATTTTACATTTTTATTTCGTTTTCAATTTCAAATTATTATTTAGTTTTATGAACTGTGTTTGTTAGTTTTAGTTTAGTTTTAGTTTTTCAATTAATTTTAGTTTTAATTTTTATTTCAGTCTATCAATATATTTTAGTTTTTATTTTTATTTCTATTTCAGTTAACACAGATGAGTAAATGACAACTTTGTGTAATGTTCTTTAAATTAAACTATTCCCTATCCAGTTCAGATTACACATATGTCTACATAGTGTATAGCTAAGCTGACATACAACATGGTAAAAACAAACAAAAAGGACTCACTGAGCACTTTATTAGGTACACTTGTACACCTACATATTCATGCGATTATCTAATCAGCCAATCGTGTGGCAGCAGTGCAATGCATAAAATCATTCAGACACTAGTCAGGACCTTCAGTAAATGTTCACATCAACCATCAGAATGGGGATAAATGTGATCTCAGTGATTTGGACTGTGGCATGATTGTTGGTGCCAGACGGGCTGGTTTGAGTATTTCTGTAACTGCTGATCTCCTGAGATTTCATCAGCTACAGTTCTGCGGAATGCACAACAGGTCAAACCTTGAGGCGGATGGGCTACAACAGCAGAAGACCACGTTGGGTTCCACTTCTGTCAGCCAAGAACAGAAAGCCTCAAGGTTTGACGTGTTTTGCATTCTGAGATGCTATTCTGCTCACTACAATTGTACAGAGTGGTTATCTGAGTTACCGTAGCCTTTCTGTCAGCTCAAACCAGTCTGACCATTCTCCGTTGACCTCTCTCATCAACAAGGTGTTTTCGTCCGCAGAACTGCTGCTCACTGGATGTTTTTTTGTTTTTGGCACGATTCTGAGTAAATTGTAGAGACTGTTGTGCATGAAAATCCCAGGAGATCAGCAGTTACAGGAACACTCAAACCAGCCCGTTTGGCACCAACAATCATGCCACGGTCCAAATCACTGAGATCAAATTTCTTTCCCCATTCTGGTGGTTCATGTGAACATTAAAGCTACACTATGTAACTCTTGGCCCTCTAGCGGTTAAAAAATAAAACTGCATGTGTCTTGCAGAAGAACATTATTATGGTAATAATGTAAGTCGTGCTTCGGCTCTGCTCCTCTGAGCGGATGAATGTGGTTCGAGGCACCGGTGTACACATGGATACAGGACATCTTATCAGAGCGAATGGACAAATAAATAACGAAAGAAAGGAAAAGACGGATATCGGAAATCATGTCATCTGTTATGCTGTTGTTTTGACTTACTGGAAACATTGATGTTTTGAAATTAATGACGTTACAAAAGTTAGGCAACATTTGTTAACATTAGACACAATGATTGCTAGTCTGATAAGGTCAAACGTTGTAAAGTTTTTATAACTGCAGGATATTCTGGCCAAACAGACCACGGTAGTAACTAATTTATAGATTGTCATTGTTACCAACCAGTGGTCAACATCATTTCAAGACTCACATGTCCTTGGCAAGCCTAAGACTAAAGGATTTATTCATATAAATTATTGCCGTTATAAAGAAAAATACACACGTGTGCTAGCATGTGAAAACTTCTGCACCGATTACAGTATAAATATTGTATTTCACTACACACACACACAAATGTGATTACACAACTACACATAAATCATATCAATAAAATATCTTACCTGTTGAGTAAGAAAAAAGTCATCTCTGGGTCGCTTTTAAATGCTTTCAGATCTCGGAGTTGTTGCCACCTCTGAAAAGCCAAGCCGATGTTGATTCGGGTTTTATTACGGACTCTGTCGCATTCCCTTTTTGCTTATAGACTCTGCTCTGTTCCTGGTTTCTTTGTTTTTACAACCGGTGATTCCCCGGAGGTTTGCCATACTGAAAGATCCATATTCAGTTTTTCTCGTTCGTTGTAACAACAAATTTTCAGCTTCACGCTACTCCCACACCATACATGGGCAACAGTAGCTGGATCTCATTTTCTCTGTGTATGGACATGACGTCAACACTCACAGGCGTATGACGTATGTATGCAATTTCCTGCGAAATCCGTCCTAAAATATAAATTAAAATTATAGGTTTATCAAAGTGAATTTGGGTAAAGACATGGTTTGGAAGATGGATTTTTGTTGCATCCTCTCATTAATACAATTTTGTTTTTAACAAAAAAAGTTACATAATGAAGCTTTAACTGAAGGTCCTGACCCGTATCTGAATTATTTTATGCACTGCGCTGCTGCCACATGATTGGCTGATTAGATAATCGCATGAATATGTAGGTGTACAGGTCTTCCTAATAAAGTGGACGATGAGTGTATGTATCTCTTTATTTTTTGAACATCAATGGATGACGTGATTAAACAAACTAATCCATTTATCTTGAAACATTGAGCACATAACCGAATGTGGGCACATGCACATGACACACATGGCCAGTAGATGACATGTTTGCAATGCAACAGATGGATATGTTTAAAGAAACAAAAATGGTTTTGTAACATGTACAAGTCAAAGTATTAAAAACTAAAAATATTTTATGATCATTTCTAGTTCTCTTTAGTTAGTTTTGAAGCAATGTATCATAGTTTCAGTTTAATTTTTTTTTTTTTTTTTTTTTTTTGACAATTTTAGATTTAATTTCATTTTTCTAGGTTATTTTTTGGAATTTTGTTTCAGTTTTAGTATCAGTTTCAGTTAACTATAATAACCTTGGTCCGGTTTGACAGTCACATCAGAATGGGCTTTCAGATTCATTGTTCTCATGCTTTTAGGACATCGATGCAAAAAAATACAAATAAAAAAAATGTCAGAAAATTGGAATCTAAACACTGCAGATCACTTCTCTTGCATTGTTGCAAACGAAAAAGTGGAGGGTGGCAGGCCAGTGCCTATAATTCCCTATAGTAAGGCCCTTTCCCTGCAAGAACTAAAGCCTGTTTTAGATACTTCTACGTTTAACCCCTTATACTCTGGTGCATTTTTGGGCTGCCCCCAGCAATTTTTCACACTCAAATTTAAAAGCTCACCATTCACATATACTGTGGACTAATTGCAAAACATTGGTCTCATTTTTCAGAGAACCCAACAAATAAAAAAGCCTCCAATTATTCATAAATAATAATGTTTGTGTTTATAATCTTATGATAAACAGGATTTTTTTTTTTTTTTTGGAAAAACAAAAACAACTGGAAAAAAATAAAATAATTTTTGTTGTTGTTGTTGTACTACATTTGTAAACATGTAATTCTAGTTCTGTTCACTCTACCTCACTTTGATATGTCTTATTTTATTCCACTAGATAGAGAAAAATATATTTTTTTCTAGTGCTTTCTGCTATCACATTCCATCACAATATACAGATCTGAAATGTAGGTGGCGCTCTAAAGCATTTTAGCCTGTGAGTGGACAAGAAGCTCAACCTAGGTGTCATTAGAAAGCTGAGACCCTCTAGGGGGCACTAATTTTCAACGCAAATGTTCTGAGGCCTTATTTTGTAATTTTAAGTAACGTTAATGCAGAAGTGATGGTATTCTCTAAAAAGTTCAGATTCTAAAATTTCAAATGATAGCTCATATTCCTGACTTATGTATACAGAGACTTTAACGTTTTAAGCGTAAACTTTTTTTGCAATATAGCTCCCCCTTATAGTGTTTAAGAGGTTTTAACTACTACGTTTCTACACTTTCACACATGAGGAACTAAAGTTCCTCTTAGCCGTTTAGAGAGACTTTCTTAGCTCCTAATCTGGGGTTGATCATTTTTGGGAGAAGAAGGACTGTGGGAAGTGCTGCAGCCTGTGATTGTTCAAACACGTATGATGCACAAAATATTGAGAAACAAGAAGAGTCTGCAGCCGCCATGAGTAAACAAACTTGTAGCTGCTAGCCTGCTACTCAGAGGATTGTGCTAAATTCCCTTAACTGGAACAGCATAAAATGAACAAAGTACCAAAAGACTATTGCCTGTTTCACATATTATGTGTGTGTAATCAGTGAGTACAGCTGCTGCATGACTTCATCGGGAGACAAGCTTTGAGATTTCACTACATCTGTACTGTGTGACTATACAGAAAATTAAGTTATTTCTGAATTACTACATTAAATTTTTTCCTGGGATAACAGACATAAATAATAACATGTTTATCGAGAGTGGGTATTTGAAATGTATTATAAACTTAACTGTCATGAAATCTAATTTACATGAGGAAAGTGCTGCTTGCCTGTTACTGTGTGGTTAAGACGTCTTTTTTTCAGTCAGTGGGCGAGTAGTTCAATACAGTATTTTATATTGTGTCATAAAAAACCTTTATTGTAAAAGACTGTGTTAATAAATAGGTTTATATGGCATTACCAACATGTTTTCCGCTGAGCTCAGCATGTGCTGCGTGATTCATATAAGCTGGGCGCCCTTTTCTCTCCTCTCACTGAGGCTTCAGGCCATTGCCACTCACAGCACAAATGCCCAGTATAAAGACTATAACCTGAAGACACAGTTTGTGTAAAACAGCCCTAATAAAAGTGTAGCCCCAATCTTGGCGTCCTCCATTGTTGCTGTTGTTGTTGCTATTGAATCACACTTGCAAACAACGTCAGAATAAAAATGGTCGACACTAGATGATGTCACTACAGGGATTCCTTTTTCTGTGTGAATGCAAGAGAGGGAAATGTCTCACTGAGTGTGCCGTTCCTCTTAATAGTTCTCTAGAAAGTTCAAGGGGGAAGTACTGGGACTGTATGTGGGAAAGGGGCTATAGTGCCATAATATCTTAAATCTTAAATGTCCTATACACAAGTATACAGGATTTGTATGTTTATTGATTGTTTATTGGACATTGGGATTAAATCAATGATTTTTTTTTTCTCTCGCTTGGAAGACTGGCTCCTCTTCAGTACATAATGATTGGTTGGGCTTTCAAATGGGCAGGACATAGCAACAAATGGCTGATGTATGTGATTGAAAGAGTATTAAATGTAAAAGCACCGCTGTTGAGTGCAGCATGTTCGAAGATGTTTGAAGAGACACTCGCAGTAGTATGCAATATTATGTAACACATTTATTTAAGCTTTCAGAATTGGATATTTTGCCAATTGTGTTGCAAAAACAGGAGTCCCACCTCTTCATTTTTGTGTGTGTGTGTTCGGCTTGTGGCTGATTTTTATTTTATTTTATTCGACAAACCTAAAAAAAATTACTCTGTTTTAGGGTCTCTCCTATTAATTTCTTATGGTCATCAATTTTGACTGCAAACAGCAAAGGTGTTTTTTATTTTCTTTTATTACCACTATTTAGACTCAATGAATTAATTTTTTTGTTTTGTATGTTCAGATTGCGAGTTTAAGAAAAGTCGCAAAGTCTTGTACCACTCAGATTGAGGAAACCTCTTTTACTGAAATCGGTCAAAAATGACCGAACAGCCCAGGAAGGTTAAGTAACTGTTGTAACAATAAAACTATTTTAGCACTGATGCTGGAAATTCATTTGCTACAAATAATCTTTTGGTATTCATCCATTAAGTTCCACAATTAAAAGAGAAAATAATCAAATGAGATGAAGTGCCTTTCAATTGTAAAGAAATTATTTCACTGGATTATTTATTAAATAAACATTTGAAAACAGTAGGTCGAAAATTCTTCAACTGAAAATGGTCTGCGCTTACCAAAATTTGAACCACTGCCCCTAATGGCCAAAACTGGAAGTGTTGTTGAACGTATGGGCAAATGTGAGCTCCAGTTTCCGAGTGAAATGTGCACAGAGTGATGTCAAAAGCTAGTTTTTTTTGTTTTTTTTTTTGTAAATGGTGTAATACAGTCAACAAGAATGCATATTTTATTAACTCTACCCCCTAATCCTCCAGTCCTAAACTTAACCTTCAGTGAAGTAAAATATATTTCTGAGAGAAAATGCAACTTATGAAACGCTTTCATCATTTTTTATGTGAACATGATTACTTCATGGTTTACTCTGGACCAGAACCCATGTCTCAGAACTGCTCATGCTATCAGTAGCACTAGAGGGAAATTCACACTTGAATTGATAAAAAAAAAAAATGTCTGATGGGGAATGCCGCTTGTCAATAATTTAGCAGAATTGTGTTGATTTTAGGGTACATTAAGTTTCAGAAGTTACATGTCGATTTCCTGTGATGATCATGTTGTGAATATCAAGCAAATCTACCTTTTTTGTCATTATTGTGATATAAAACGATTCTTATCCTAACCCTATTCCCAACCCTAAATCTAACCCTAAAATATGATTAGTTGATGTGAATGCTGCTCCAGAACCAACAGGAATGTGGATCCAGGAACATGTCCTACTTGTCAAAATTACAGAAGGTGAGTGGGTGTTCTGCTCTCATCCCATCTATCAATGTAGCAGTCTAGTGTCTCTCTCTCTCTCTCTCTCTCTCTTTTACTTGCTCTTCCTCTGCAATTTCCTCTTTCTTCACTTCTTTTGTAAACTCTCACTCTTTCCTTTCCTGTTCTTTTCTTCTGCTCTCTCCTCACATCTCCTCTTTTTACCCAACTCCTCAATTAAAACCATTACTGAGCTGAATTTTCTGTCAAACCTAAAATAAAAAGGAAGTAATTATTGCCATTCATTTCACTTATGTCTTAAAGTAGGTTTTATGATCACCTCAGAGTAATTATAGGGGAAGGTGGATGGCGTGGAGGTGAATAATCGCTGTCCAACAGCTAAAAAGAATACATAATAGAGAATTACTCTTGCATCCACTATGGAATTTTTGAGGCACACCATAGAGTATGTGTCAAATAAAGTAACTAGTGTGATGTTTTTATCTGCTGTACAGCTTTAAATTTTGTCTTTAAGTGGGGGGAAAATACTTGTTTTGGATATGTAGAATACTGCTGCTGTTTTTATTATTATTTTACCTTAATGTCAATTTACAATGCACATATAAATGTGGAGCAATGTGGTTGTGTTTTTGAGATGCTTATAAAGAAGGACCGGCATCTGTTTGGCTGTGCTGTAGGAAATAGAAGGAAAACATCATCATCTGTTACCAACATCTGTTTACATATGTGTAGTCAAAAATAGGAATTCAGTTTGTTAGCAATAACTTATCTTTGGCTCTAAAAGTATGTCTTCTCTCCCTTAACCCTTAAACTGCGGTTCATTTTTGGGCTGCCGCCCACAATTTTTCACACTAATCTCACCATTCACACATACTGTGGACTAATTGCAAAAAATTGCTAATTTTTCAAAGAACCACCAAATAATAAAAAAAGACTCCAATTATTCATACCTATTATTGTGTGTTTATAATCTTATGCTAAATAGATAATTTTTTTTTTTTTTTTAACAAAAAACTTTTTGTGTTGTTGTTGTTGTCCTAACTTTGTAAACATGTAATTATGGTTCTGTTCACTCTAACTCGCTTTTTAAAGTCTCATTTTATTCCACTAGATAGCAGAAAGCACTAGAAAAAATCACATTCCATCACAATATGCAGATCTGAAACGTAGGTGGCGCTCTAACGCAGTCACGAGAGGACTAGAAGCTCAATCTGTCATTGGAGAGCTGTGATCCTCCCCTTTGCGATGATATACGTAAAACAACTTATCATCAATAGTCGAAAACATATTTTTCTGATGATTTGTTTTGCATGCTTTTCCTTCTGGATGGCATATTTTTTTTCTGGACATCTAAGATATAACATTGGATTATTCAGACAAGCAAGCTCATAGACATGTAAACAATGGCTAATTTTAAAAGCAGATATAAAGGTTTTAGCTATTTGGGGATTACAGCAGCAGTTATCGGAGCATAAAAGAGACGTTTGTATTTGATGACTTATTTTACTTCACTTTGTGATTCTTTTGAAAATATTTTGAACTGTGGTATTAGGCAGGGGCGTCAGACCATGGGTAAAGATGGACATGAGTAACAGGGGCCCTCACTGGATGGGGGCCCCCAAAAGGCTTCACTGATATTCCATCATATTATCATTTGTTTTATATATATATATATACTGTATATATAGTAATAACATGCTATTGGTTTGAATAAAACATCGCAAGACTCTTGTTTTCCACCTGTAAAAACGTCATGGTTACTGGTGTAACCTCCGTTCCCTGATGGAGGGAACGAGACGTTGGTGTCGATGTAGTGACACTAGGGGTCACTCTTGGGAGCCCGAGACACCTCTGGTCTTTGATAAAAGGCCAATGAAAATTGGCAAGTGGTATTTGCATGCCACTCCCCCGAACATACGGGTATAAAAGGAGCTGGTATGCAACCACTCATTCAGGTTTTACGCTGAGGAGCCGATATAAGGTCCGGCCATTTCAGCGGGTAGTTCAGCGTTGTGGCAGGAGGGACCAACGTCTCGTTCCCTCCATCAGGGAACGGAGGTTACACCAGTAACCATGACGTTCCCTATCTGTCACTCACTCAACGTTGGTGTCGATGTAGTGACACTAGGGGTCCCTATACAAAACGCCACAAGGCTGAACTGTGTTACGTGAACTGGCGGTGTGTGGTGGGCAGACTTGCTGTGTGCCTCATAGCCAGCGCACCAGGTCGACATGTAACCTCCCCCAACACAGTTATGAGTGTCAAACGGCCCTTTTTGGGGACAAGTCGACTACCCAGAGATAGAGACAGGCTTAACGCAGTCGTGGCCTCTTTCCCCTTCTCTTTTTCCACTCCCTAAAAAAGAAGGGGGATTATCTGACTGGGCCGCCAGGTCTAGTCGGGGGGTGTCCCTCCCAAGGGGAGGACACCGCGGAGACCACACCTCGCCCCAAGAGAGAGGGGGATATTTAAGTGGAAGAATACATCACATGGTCTTTCCAACCATGTGGAGAGCCTTCAAGGTAGATCCTGCCCAATGGGGGAGGAGTTACTATAACATGGAGACTGAGGGGCTCTGCCCAAGGAAGACGCAGTTTGCCAGTAGGGAAACGAACTAGCGGAAGATATAGATCGCATGGGGTTAGCCTTACAGGGAACCGCCACATGCGGAGCACCTACCCCAGAACCGGGCTCTTAGTTAGCGCGTGTACTGGGCCAGCAGCGAGTCTCTCCGAAAACTCGACTGCCACAGGGCTCGGAGGAAGTCAACCAGGGAACAACTTTTGTGAACACTACTGGGAATTAACAGCGCACGTCTTCAGCTCAAAAGGAGGTGGAAGGCGCTATGTGCAAGCGATACACCCGGCCGGCTATCCCGGGCTTATCCGCTTGTGTCGCGTGCCACTACCTGGGACGAAACCGGTTCCACCCGGAGGTTGTAGAACCTTGCAAAGGTGTTGGGTGTTGCCCAGCCCGCTGCTCTGCAAATGTCTGTTAGAGAGGCACCTCTGGCCAGGGCCCAAGAAGCCGCTACACCACGGGTAGAATGGGCTCGTAGCCCTACCGGGGGCAGCATGTTTTGGGTGAGACATGCCATAATTATGGCGTCAATCAGCCAGTGGGCGATACTCTGCTTGGAGACAGCGCTTCCTTTCCGCTGTGCACCAAAGCAGACAAAGAGCTGCTCAGAGATTCTAAAGCTCTGCGTGCGATCCAAATAGATGCGTAAAGCGCGCACCGGACACAGCAACGACAGGGCTGGGTCTGCCTCCTCCTGGGGCAGTGCTTGCAGGTTCACCACCTGGTCCCTAAAAGGAGTGGTGGGAACCTTGGGCACATAGCCCGGTCGGGGGTCTCAGGATCACGTGAGAATAGCCCGGACCGAACTCCAGGCACGTTTCGCTGACAGAGAACGCTTGCAGGTCACCTACCCTCTTGATGGAAGTGAGCGCAGTCAGGAGGGCAGTCTTCAAGGAGAGTGCCTTAAGCCCGGCTGACTGCAAAACTCAAAGGGGGCTCTCTGTAGACTCTGAAAAACTACAGAGGTCCGATGAGGGAACAAGGCGTGGCCTGGAGGGAACCTTAGGAACCTGATGATCAGATCATGCTTTCCTAAGGTCCTACCGTCGACTGCGTCAGGGTGTGCTGCTATGGCAGCAACGTACACCTTCAAGGTGGAAGGGGACAGCCTCCCTTCCAACCTCTCTTGCAGGAAGGAAAGCACTGATCTGACTGCGCACCTCTGGGGGTCTTCCTGATGGGAAGAACACCACTTAGCGAACAGACACCACTTAAAGGCATACCGGCGCCTCGTAGAGGGAGCCCTAGCCTGAGTGAACGTGTCTACCACTGCAGGTGGGAGACAACTTAGGTCTTCCGCGTCCCGTCCAGGGGCCAGACATGGAGATTCCAGAGGTCTGGGCGCGGGTGCCGGATGGTGCCCCTTCCCTGAGAAAGAAGGGCCTTCCTCAGGGGAATTTGCCCAGGGGGAGCTGTCACGAGGAGCGTGAGGTCCGAGCACCATGTCTGGGCGGGCCAGTAGGGTGCTTACCAGGACGACCTTCTCCTCGTCCTCCCTGACCTTGCACAGGGTCTGTGCGAGCAGGCTCACTGGGGAAAACGCATATTTGCGAATGCCAGGGGACCAGCTGTGTGCCAGCACATCTATGCCGAGGAAGGCCTCGGTGAGGGCGTACCAGAGCAGTGGGAGGATTCTTGGGAGGCGAACAGGTGCACCTGTGCCTGACTGAATCGACTCCAAATCAGCTGGACCACCTGAAGGTGGAGTCTCCACTCTCCCTTGAGGGTAACCTGTTGTTACGGCGTGTCTGCCAGAGTGTTGAGGTTGCCCGGGATGTGAGTGGCTTGCAGCGACTTGGTGCTGCTAACTCCGTTGTAGGAGACGGCGGGCGAGTTATGACATACAGCGGGAGCGCAGACCACCTTGGCGGTTGACATATGCTACCGCTGCCATGCTGTCTGTCCGAACTAGCACGTGCTTGCCCTGGATCAACGGCCGGAACCTCCGCAGGGCGAGCAGAATTGCCAGTAACTCGAGGCAGTTGATGTGCCAACGCAGCCGCGGACCCGTCTAGAGGCTGGCGGCTGCGTGCCCGTTGCCAACAGTGCCCCAGCCCGTTTTGGAGGTGTCTGTCGTGACCATGACGCGCCTGGAGACCAGTTCTAGCGGAACACCTGCTCGTGGAAACGAGAGGTCGGTCCAAGGGCTGAAAAGATGGTGACAGACCGACGTAATGGCCACGCGGTGTGTCCCGTGGCACCATGCCCGTCTCGGGACTCGAGTCTGGAGCCAGTGCTGAAGCGGCCTCATATGCATCAACCCGAGCGGGGTGGCCACCGCCGAGGATGCCATATGCCCCAGGAGCCTCTGAAAATGTTTCAGTGGAACTGCTGTTTTCTGTTTGAACGCCTTCAAACAGGCCAGCACCGACTGGGCGCACTCGTTCGTAAGGTGCGCCGTCAAGGAGACTGAGTCCAACTCCAAACCGAGAAAAGAGATGCTCTGAACCGGGAGGAGCTTGCTCTTTTCCCAGCTGACCCGAAGCCTTAGTCGGCTGAGGTGTGAGAGCACCAGGTCCCTGTGTGCGCATAACCCATCTCGAGAGTGAGCTAGGATTAGCCAGTCGTCGAGATAGTTGAGAATGCGAATGCCCACCTCCCTTAACGGGGCAAGGGCAGCCTCTGCAATCTTCATAAAGATGCGAGGAGACAGGGACAGGCCGAAATGGAGGACTTGTACTGATACGCCTGACCCTCTAAAGCGAACCGCAGGAAGGGTCTGTGTCGAGGAAGGATCGAGACGTGAAAGTACGCATCCTTCGGGTCTACCGCCGCGAACCAATCTTGATGCCGGACGTTCGCTAGAATGCGTCTTTGCGTCAGCATCTTGAACGGGAGTCTGTGTAAAGCCCGGTTCAGTACTCGCAGGTCCAAGATTGGCCACAACCCACCGCCTTTTTTCGGTACTGTACCGGCGGGTGGGGCCTCGTGGCGGGGCGGAGCTTGAGGTGCCACACCACATCGTGGCCGTGCTGAGTCCGAGGACATTGAAGCACTTACCTGGCTCCTTGTGACCACCCCCGGAACAGCCTGGGACGGGGGAGGAAGAGGCCTGTCCTCATGACCCGTGGAGACTGTCACATCGGGGGCAGATTTGTGCCACAGCTGGGCGCTCAGGGCGGGAGACCACCGCTGGAGCGCCAACCTGCCAAATGGAGTGGTGGACGGTGGTCGTGATGCCAGCCGTACACACCGGATATGTGACCCAGGGAACAAGGAAACCACTCTTGCGGAGCTCTTGAGTACTGCAGCCACTTGGGCATGCAGCGCAATTAAATGCAAAAGGTAACAAAAAGATGAAGATCTGCTTACCAGCTCCAGAGCAGTGGGTTTCGTTGTCCCTGGGTCGCCCATCTCAGGGGCGCTTCGAAGACCTCCGTGGGTTCTTCGGTGCCGGCTGTGAGACGGGTGGCGTCGGCTTCCTGCGGTGGGCTCCACGCCGGGGCTGGGCCGGAGGGGCGGGCTGCGGCGGAGCCGGTGCAGTCACCGCAAGGGGATGCCCTCAGCGATGAGTAGATGGGGTGCGGGATCTTGAGCCAATCCGGGGCAGGACAAGCCGGCTAGCATCCATCTACTGCTCTACCATCGAGAACTGCTGGGCAAAGTCCTCGACGGTGTCGCCGAATAGGCCCGCCTGGGAAATGGGGGCAGCAAGGATCATGTCCTGTCGGCCTCACCCATCTCGACCAGGTTGAGCCAAAGGTGGAGCTTCTGGACCACGCGCCATGACCTCCGTCGGTCGCCGAGCACAGTTCCTGCATCAATCCCGGGGTGGAACTACCCTCGTGCAGTTCCTTTAGCGCCTTGGCGGACTTGCAGGAGAGCCATGGCGTGCAGGGCGGAGGCGGCTTGTCCAGCAGCGCCGTAGGCTTTGACCGTCAGAGACGACGTAAACCTACAGGCCTTGGACGGGGGCTTTGGGCACCCTCGCCAGGTGGCGGCGCTCTGCGGGCATAGGTGCACCGCGAGTGCCTTTATCCACCGGGGGATTGCCGAACAACCCTTGGCCGCCCCACCATCGAGGGTAGTGAGAGTGGGGAAGCTGAAAAGATCAGGACCGGGCAGTAAAAGGTGCCTCCCGCGACCTTGTCAGCTCTTCATGCACTTCCGGGAAGAAAGGAACGGGGCGGAGCGTGGCTTTGAGCGGCGCCGCGAGCCCAGGAACCAATCACAGAGCCGCGAGGGTTCAGGGAAGAGCGGTGAAATCCACTCTAACCGACGCTCGCGGCTGTCCGGGAAAGCATGTCGTCATCTCCGCGTCAGCCTGTGACTGGGCGATCGACCCCGAAGGGAGGAGCCCAGCTGAGGCTTCCGACTGGACGAGCCCGCTCTCCGATGCTGCACTCGAGAGCTCATCACTTTCGCGGGCTCCGAATAAGAGGTCGAACTCGCCGTGAGACGAGGAACTCACCCGGAAGCCCGATCGGGGCAGACGAGCGTGCTGGGGAATGGGAGGTCCGCGGGGGGATACCCGGCGGAGGCGGTCCCATTGGGGTCCCCAAATCACCCCCAGTGCTAGCCGCGCTGGCCTCAAACCCGTGGGTAAAAGGACCGAGGCGGGAGCCTCTGGGGTGGCTCGCTTCCTTACGAAGGCGAGCTGCGACCGCAACGTTGCCATGGACACATTCTCGCAATGAGAATGTGACCATCCACGAACGCTGTCTCCGCGTGAGCGGTGCCCAGACACGAAAGACAGTGATCGTGACCGTTAGAAGGCGAGAGATAACGAGCACAACCAGGAATAACACACAATCGGAAAAGCATCTTTAAAAAGACGCGTCTTTAAAAAGACGTTCCGTGTGTGCGCTCTTTTAGAGAAATATATACTCTTTTAGAGGGGAAAAATGCTCTTTCAGAAAATATACTCTCTAGTTTTTCTGCCGAAGCGCCCAGGGGCATTCTCTGCAGTGCACCAGTGCAGAGGAGGGGGAAGCCGCTGAAATGCGCCATCAGATCCAGCAGGTGAATGAACAGTAGTATTCAGCTCAGTGAGCATGACCGTTCGGCTCCAAAGAGAAAATCTGAATGAGTGGTTGCATACCAGCTCCTTTTATACCCGTATGTTCAGGGGAGTGGCATGCAAATACCACTCGCCAATTTTCATTGGCCTTTTATCAAAGACCAGAGGTGTCTCGGGCTCCCAAGAGTGACCCCTAGTGTCACTACATCGACACCAACGTCGAGTGAGTGACAGATGAATGGGGAGTGAATGGGGAGTTCCCCTATAATCTGCCTTGTCTCCTCCCATGTTAGCGACCCCCACCTTCCCTCAACAAAAGTGAAAGTGGTGTGGTCCATCAGTGGCGCCCAGTCCAAATTGACTACACGTCATGATGTAATTTGCTTACTCCATTAATGTATCTACAGAAATGAATCCAAAGTCGGGCATTCAAAGGAAGGAGCAGAGAAAGAGCAGGAGGTAGCAGGAGTTTTTTACAGAAGAAATGTGAGCCATACCTGTCAACGTAGCTATAGGTGAATATCTGTTTGATATTCATGTAAACATTGTCCACAATTAATACTTGGCACATGCCAAAATTGCTTTTGGTGAGAAAATAAAATGGAAATATTCACCAGGCTGTTGATAAAATTATTACTGCATCATTAAATGATTTTCATTAAACAGTGACCAACAATCAGATGATTGCTTAATAAAGTGACAAGCACAATTCAAATCAAACTGTCAATATCTGCTGCTACTCACGCATCTTCTGTATAAACATATTTTACTTAGTGCAAGATTTACCATCAGATGGTAACCAGCTAAGGAGTTTCACCTTAACAGTAAAAGAAATATGTAAATTGGAGGGAGTCGGACATCTGATTAATCTGAAGGACTTGTAAAATTTAGCCTAACTTAGAGCTCTTCTGTATCATCAATGCAAGGAACACACAGTTGTAATAAAATGAGTTGTATTTACAAAAAGATAAACAAGAATAACTAACAAAAACTACAAAATGGTACTAATATGCTAAAAGAATAACATAAATGAATAGGTAAATAAAGTGCATAGGATGGAAAGATGCAAGTGGTTGAATTGGATGTAGCAATGGCAAAGTATGACTAGTATCTTATGGAAAGATAAATTGCCATTTCTTTTTTAATTAATAAGGTGAAAACCTTATTTCCATTTAAACAAATAACTCAAAGATTATTTGCAAGACATTTGATACACAGGTTATGTAATCTAAAGAACATTAGAAAATCATAAACTGATAGTATACACTAATGCCAAGGTCTCTAGAAGGAGGTTTAGTCGTGATATTTACATTCTCCTTGATCGATCGATGAGTTCGGTGACAGCGACATCTTCCACTGGGGTTTAGGGCCACATTACAGTGGGGAAGGAGCTGGATTCCATTTCAACAGCATTGGACATAAAGGAGCTGAGGAATGCTGATCTCCTGGAAGCACAGAGCGGGTTCTTATAGTCTGGAATTATAGTGTCCATATTTGGAATAAAAGTTTGTGTGTAAAGATTTGTCTTTGTGGCTTCTTTGTTTCAGCTTTTGCCACATGGTATGTTAATGCTGCTTCGATAAGTCCTGAAGAATTGTATGGTCCTTCCCACATCTTGCTTTAGGATGGGGGGTTTGAGAGGTTGCTAAGAAACTACTCATGGAATAATAAGAAGTTTTTCCAACATGTTGGAAGGTCTTTCCTGCCTTGTGAGTGGTGTCTGGCAGTTGTCCGAGCAGCTTATCTGATGGCTGTGCTTGGCATTTGTTTGTGTTGGTCCTGCCATGATCCAATCAAAATGGAGACACTCTTCTTTGCCTTGACAGTTAGAGAGGGGATTTGGCATAAACTGGCTCCTAGAATGTCATCTGGTCTGATGGTTCACCACAGTTCTGAGTATCAATGTAAATCATTGTAAATGGATCAATTTATGCATGTAAACTATAAACGTTACAAATATACAGTATATGCAAAATAATAAATGCAGTTTCAAGACATTTACTGATGGAATACTGACCATTTTTCAAAAGCTAAAATGCAACCAATATGATGAAAAACTGACAAAAGTATAACTTGTCAAATTTATATTTTCAAATTGAACCTAGAAGGGTCACCTAGAAGTTTAGAAGTTCCCTTCATAATTATCAGCATGACCGCAAGTCATTCATTTCGTCACATCCGACTTGAAATGAACCAAGAATTCAGAGTAATTACTGAATGGTTGCTGATATGACAATGTGTAGTTAAAGTGGCTCAGAAATTACACATTTCAGTTTCATATACCAAATCCTAAAATGTATATTTGTGTATTTCAGCAATATTTTTTCCTTAGTAGACCTAAAGTTTTGCTAGGAATGGTAGGCTAGCACTCAGGCTAGTGTGAAATGAATGAAAGAATGAACAAATGAATGAATGAAATAAATGAACGAAACAAACAATGAATGGTCCTCGTAAGCCATAGTCACTTGACATTTATGGCATCAGGAACAAGTCTGATTCCAGAAATCTTCACAGCTCTAGTTTAGTGTGCACACTTCATTCTACCAATGCAGCCAACATTAGGGTTGCTTTTTGCATTAGTGCTGTCTTACAGGATGGATTTTTATTCTTTTCATAATTTCTAGACGAATCTAGAGATGAATCCTGATATCAGTACCATATGTGCAGGCAATGCTAATGTGAACAGTGTTATTCCTATAGTAGACAGCACAACAATTATAATTGCATTGCATTCTGTACAAGTTAATTTGTTATTCGATTCAATTGTCATTTGTACAAGATCTTCTGTGGGGTGCTATGTTTAACTAGTTTTGTAAAAGTAGCACTTCTACTGCCCTCTAGTGTACAATTACACACTAACACGTTAATTTTTGGTAAAAAAAAAAAAAAAAAAAAAGCACTCCAGCCAATCTAATACAATTAACCTTCCCCAGAGTTACAAAAATCAGCTCAGGCCCCAGACTTTCAAGCTGACACAGTACTGTCTCTTTGACATATTTCTGGCTCAAAGTAAGCCTTTCATTCATGTTCAGTTTGGGGTGGGGGGAAGATATGCATTGTCTGGTCGCACAAAAGCAAAACAAAACGGCAGGGATACTCTTTCCACCTGCCTCTGAGATACACAGGCTAAGCGGAACAGAACCGCTTTTGTTGCTGTTTTAATGAGAGCTCCAGTTACCTAAACCTGTACCCTCTGCCCCGACACCAAACTCATGGACCCCGCCACACTGGGGGTCTCTGAGGTGAAACGAGGTGGCTGGACTCGGACTTACCAAATGTTTCAGTTTGAGTCTAAATTGTAAAAAGTATGTTTATGCTTATGGGTTTATGTATCTCAGGCTTCCACTGGAGAAAAACTGTGTCTATAAAGAGCCACTGTATAAGGGACTGAGTGCAGGGTTTGGAAACATTTGAAAAAACGTTTCTTCAGATGTTGATTGATACTCGGCATTACCAGATGGGGGCAGCAGATGAAAACATTGAAGTAGAGTTTCTGTGTGAAATGAAACGCTTCCCTCTTTTCTGTTCTGTTCTTTTTCTGCTCCGTAATGACAAAATATGCACTTTATGAAAGTCCTTTTGCAAATAAATAGGCCCTTTACACAAATAGGGTCCAAAAGGACTTCAACCTCATAAAAATGAAGTCAAATTGTTTTTTGTCTACTGCAGGAAATACAATTTTATGTGCTGTTTTATTGTAAATTGATATGAGGACCACAACTTTTGAAACTATGTTACTAAAATTTGAGACAGGAATACAGTTTACAATTCTAATTTGTGTGATTTTTTTTTTTTTTTTTTTTTTTTTTTTCCAGCAAGGTAACACTTTACAGTAAGGTTCCATTTGTTACAATTAGTTAATGCATTAGAACATGAACAAATAATTATCAGTATATATATTTTTTAAAACGTATTAATCTTAGTTAATGTTAGTTAATAAAAATACAATTGTTCATTGTTAGTTCATGTAAGTTCATAGTGCATTAACTAATGTTAACTAATACAACTTTTTATTTTAAAGATGTAGCCCATTAGTATATGTTGACATTAATATTAATTAAGATTAATAAATGCAGAAAAAGTATTTTTAATTGTTAGTTCATGTAAACTAATGTTGTTAAAACCCCTTAAATTCTATGGAGTGATATCACGGAAAAAAGTTTAAACTTAAAGTCTCCGTATACATAAGTCAGGCATATGAGGTATCATTTGAAAGCTAAGAATCTGAACTTTTCAGAGATACTTCTGCATATATGTTACTTAAAATAACAAAATAAGGCCTCAAATCATTAATGTTGAAAATTAGTGCCCCCAGAGGTAATGGGGTAGAAATATTTATATAAAAATAAAAGTCCTTCACATAGCACATAAATGGACAAGTAATATATCAAATGAAAGCTCTCGGTCTCAAATGTGACTGTACTGTTAATTTTGTTGCCTTAATAACAGAGTTTGGAAGATTTTCAAAATAATCACAAAGTGAAATAGGATTTCTGTAAGTCATCAAATACAAATGTCTCTTTTATGCTCCGATAACTGCTGCTGTAAGCACCAAATAGCTAAAAAAACTTTATATCTGCTTTTACCTTAGGAAGTTTTCTAAAAACTTAGCCATTGTTTGCATGTCTGTGAGCTTGATTGGCTGAATAATCCAATGTTATTTCTTAGATGTCCAGAACAAAATATACCATCCAGCAGCAAAAGCATTCAAAATAAACCATCAGAAAAATATGTTTTTGACTATTGATGTTAAAATGTTTTATATCATCTCAAAGGGGAAGGCCTCAGCTTTCTAATGACATATAGATTGAGCTTTTAGTCCACTCAGCGGCTAAGGTATTCAATGAAACAACAAGGGTGGTGCTTGAACTGAAAATTAGACTGAATGTCTATGGACGAGCACATCTTTGAGGGCTAAAATGTGTTAGAGAGCCACCTACATTTCAGATCAGTATACTGTGATGGAATATATAACTTTTTTCTAATGCTTTCTGCTATCTAGTGGAATAAAATGAGACTTTTCAAAGTGAGGATGACTGAACAGAACCAGAATTACATGTTTACAAAGTTATATTTTCAAAAATAATGTCTGTTTATAAACACAAATTTATAAAATATTATAAACACAAAATATTATTTATGAATAATTGGAGTCTTTTTATTATTATTATTTGGGCATTTCTCTGAAATATTAGACCAATTTTTTGCAATTAGTCTACAGTATGTGTGAATGGTGAGCTTTTAAATTTGTGTGAAAAATTGCAGGCGGCAGTCCAAAAATGCACCTAACAAATGGAACCTTATTGTACCTCTAGCAATAAATGGTAACACTTTACAATAAAGTGCCATTTGTTAACATTAGTTAATGCATTAGGTATCATTAACTAACAATGAATAATATATTTATTATAGCATTGATTAAGCTTTGTTACTGTTGGCTAATACAATTACAATTGTTCATTGTTAGTTCATGTTAGTTCATAGTGTATTAACTAATGTTAACAAATACAACTTTAGATTTAAAAAATGTATTAGAATATGTCTTAATTAACATTAACAAACATTAATAAATGCTGTAAAAGTGTTGTTTATTGTTAGTCCATGTTAACTAATGTTGTTAACTAATGTTAACAAATGGAACCTTATTGTAAATTGTTACCCAATAAACATAAAAATTAAACAATTCTATAATTGAAATTCTAAAATGACATATTTCAACATATTTCCAATGAATGAAAGAGATTTCACTAAAACTTTGGTGGCAATGTTGAATGGTAAAGGTTGATGAATGCAGTCAATGCATTCATGTAAAAAAAATAAAAAATACATAAAAAAAAAAAAAAAGGAATGAAAATGAAAAGACAGTATTTACTTGTTTTTCGCCATAGAGTAAAAAGGGTGGTATCATGCAGAAAAAGGTTTGCACACAAATTGTAGGACAGATAAATGTTTTATTATTAAAATATGTTTATGTTAAAATTTTAAAAAAATAAATAAAAAACTTTATTAGGCTACTCGTTTATAAAAAAAATAAAATAAAAAAAAAACATCTATAGTTTAAACATTAAAGTCAAAGTCTTGCTCGCTTTCATTATATAGCATTACAGAAATATATATATATATATATATTGTTTTGCCATTTGGCCTCCAGATTATGTCTGTGTTGTATCCTGTGACCATCTGCCCTGCATGGGCTGCCCTAACAAATAAAGAGTGATGACTTATGAATGCCCAGAGGGCTTGACGCGTGCTCACCAAACATCCTCTGACTTCAAGATGCTCAGCTGCCTAAACAAACAGTCTGACAGCCAAATTCAATATGAAATGTGTCTTAATTCCATTCAGTGATTCACTTAGCGTCATTTACAATAAATTCATTTTTTTATGGCTCAGTGAATGGAAAGAAAGAAATGTTCGTTTCCACCCAGTCTTAAAAATGCAAACAGGTGAATGTTTAATCACATGAGTCATGCTAGAACTACAAATTATGCTTGACAAATATCTTTAAAAGGGATGTTCTGCATTATAAGAATATGTTGAAAGGTACACATAGCTTGCTGTCAGTCTGCTATGAGACATATACGATATATGTGGGTGTGTGTTTTGTGTTGCGTATTTGGCTATAGGCTGCTTTCACTGACAACGGAAAGGAAACACAACAGCGCAACACATCCAAACATGATGATGAAACACATTGCCAAATACAAACCTTGACTTATTCTCAATGGACTGTAAATATAGTAACCTTAATTGGTAAAGTACATATTTGCATTTTCTGAAGAAAATATAAATGGTGCTTGCTTGTATAAAACTTGCTGCTTGATTTTTTTTTTTTTTTTTTTTTTTTTTTGCTATGCGGTGGTTGCTAGGTGGTTGTTTACTGGCCCAAGTCAAAAGAGGCCACACCCAAGTCTCTGTGATATTCTGGTCCTAAGATATGACCCAGGTACCTCCTTCCATGTAAGTCTATGGGATTTTTTAGTCTGTTTTATCATCCACTAGCAACAATTACACCTGGTTATACCATGAAGTTTAATACTTAGGGTTAGAGCTTTTTCATAATGGTTTGTTTTATAAGTTTGAGCAATATTAACAACAATAATTATACTTGCGTAGTATGAGCAAAACTAATAACTGCCTAAATAGGCACCATTAATTAACCAAAATGAGTAGAAGCATGGTGAAATCTAGCTTTGTTGGGCTACAGTGACAGTTTGCATTTCATATGGTTCAACAAACAGTTTGCATGGCGTGACAAGCTTGCTACCAACAAATTCTGCAACCATGGTGATCACTTTAAACAAACTCTACTTTCAACAGGTGAAAAACAAGTAAGCATGGACAGAGAAAGGGTCTGTTTATCTTTTGATTTGTGAGGTTGTAGGTGAACTGCTGACAAGTACTGGAAAACATATACAATGTATCATGCATAATAAGTACATATTGTTATAAATATAAATATACTGTTTTTTTAATATAATTAATATTGCCTTCATTTCTTTTAAAAATACATCTGGCTGACTCAAAATAACTTAAAGGAATAGTTCACCCAAAAATGAAAATTTGCTGATAATGTACTCACCCTCAGTCCTTCCAAGATGTATCTGAGTTTCTTTCTTCATCAAAACAGAATTTAAGATTTTTAGGATTTCATTTCAGGCCTCCTCCTTTAAATGCAAGTGAATGTACTCCATTTTTTGATGGTCCAAAATGCATATTTAGTGTACATCAAAATAATCCACACAACTCCAGTCGACAAATAAAATTCTTCTGAACCCAAACGATTGATTATTTTTAGAAACAAAACAATACTTATATACTTTTTAACTACAAATGTTCACTTAAACATCCTGGATGCTTCAACCTTCAGAAACCCCAAAGAAAATGCACGCTGGGAAAAATATTAACTTTTCATCGATTGCTTATAAATGATCATGATCGATTGAAGCTCTGGCTTATCGTGCTGAACCTGGATATCAGTACACCCCTACATTCTCTCAAATACTGGAGGGTGTGCAGTGAACATTTAACCCCTGAGGATTTCAGACCATCGAAAGAAACAAAGAGTTGATATCCGAATTCATCGGCTGTGCCCGTGCTGTTTTTCCAGCGAACTCAGGTATGTGTGAAAACTTTCATTGTCACGCCTCCCTCGGACTCTGCACCTCCCTCAGCGCTCCGTTCCTCATCACTCGATTTCTAATTCACCGCACCTGCACTCAATTCACTTGCTCATCACTGCCTGCATAAATAACTCACATTCACGCCACTTCACTGTCAAGTCTCACACAAAGGACTCGCAGTGTTTATTTACCTGTCTGTATTTTCTCTTGATCTTCGTCGATATCTGTTTAGTGTTTACCCTGTTGTTTCGCCTGTTACCTCTTCTTCAGTTTGTGAAGCTTCTCTTCTGTGCGATATCACCTGTACCACTGATCTCACTGTGTAAACCCTGTAAATCCTGTGAATCTCAGTAAACGCTCTCGCACTTAAAGTAGTGTAGTTTCACTAACTACAACTTGTGTGGCTTGAATTCCTGACAGTCATATAGCCTATATATTTCTGCTAAAGAAAAAGCACAAGTAAATAACACAACGACATTGCTCCGAAATAAAGGGGGTTATTTACTGCAGTAATGTCTTTTTATTATTATTTGGAAATAATTTTTTTATTATTTTATATCGTTTTGAAATAGTTTTGGACTGTTTTGGTTTGTGAACAGCACTTGGTCTGTGGTCTGTGCAAGTTTCTCTTGTAAACAATGACGTGCTTCCTGCCTCCTCCTCCACGTGACACGTGACCTTACCAACGAGCTTACATCATCCCTCTCATGAGCGCACGTCACAGAGATGTACGGAAGTGAACATTTTTAGTTAAAAAGTATATAAGTATTGTTTTGTTTCTAAAAATAATCAATCGTTTGGGTTCAGAAGAATTGTATTTGTCGACTGGAGTCGTGTTGATTAATTTGATGCACCCTAAATATGCATTTTGGACCATCAAAAAATGGAGTACATTCACTTGCATTGTTTAAAGGAGGAGGCCTGAAATGAAATCCTAAATCTTAAATTCTGTTTTGAAGAAGAGAGAAACTCAGATACATATTGGATGGCCTGAGGGTGAGTAAATTATCAGCAAATTTTCATTTTTGGGTGAACTATTCCTTTAAGGTTTAGAATGTACAATGACTATGAGTTTTTCCTCAATGGAGCACATTATGAAATGACATCCACAAATCAAGTTTTTTATTTTGCTTTTGAATTTTGACCTGGACGATTAAATGGTATTGTGCTTCATGAAAACAACATTTCAAAGACTATTTCTAAGATGTTTTTGCTCGATAACAAAATATATTAATACTGATATCAGTATAAATATTTTAATAATCACCTATATCAATCTTATTCAGTAAAACCTATCTGTGCACTTAATATGTAGGCCTATTCCATGATGCCCATTGCCATTTATACAAGATGCAGTTTTTAAACTATTTGGAAGCCAAAATATTTCATTATTACACCTTGCATGCCTTTCTAACCCAAGTGTAATATCAGCTTTGTGGTATTTAAATACTTATATATGCATTAAATAAAAAATATGCATACCACAATGACCTTCAAAAACTTGTGTTTGTTACCTTGGTAACCAAATAATTATATCACCTAAACTAGAATTTATTGAAAAGCAATTGTTTAGTGTTTCTGAAAAATGACCTGTTTTTCTTTGTGCCATTTATAGATGACGTGGGTCCATAGAAATTATAAGTTAAAAAGAGGTTAACAAGAGAGGTGTGCATTGCAGCAAGTGCATACAAGAAGTGATAAGACTCCTGAGGGCTGAATTGAAACTGCTTACAAATGCAATGAATGATTATAGACAACATGTCTTAGGTATGTTTGAACAAAGGTCTGACATAGAAGAGAAGATTTTTTTTTTGTTTTTGTTTTTGTTTTTGTGTGTGTGTGTGTTTGTGTGTGTGTGTGTGAAGGTCACATTAAAACTTGGAAAAGTTATACCATGCTTTCATCATTAATATTGTATATATAGATTGTATTATTGTTTTACCTTTGTACAAGACCCAGACTTTCAATATTTTTTTAAAACTATGATCATCTAAACAAAAAGTGAAATGAACAAAACTTACTGCATGAAAATGATTTCATATAAATGTTTTACACAAATTACGAAAGTTTCCCTCATAAATTTTCATTTTAGGTTAGTGTTATTGGTTACCAAGAAGGCAAAAGTGTCAGTGAAGTGCTGTGTCATTTCCAGTCAAGCTTTAATTTTGTCAAATGTAAAAAAAAAAAAAAAAAATAAAACAAAAAAAAGAAAAATGCCATATTTAGGATATACACATAAAAAAAAAATAGCTATACAATTAGCCTTAGCAAGACAAAAGAGTCTAATATTTTATTCCAAAAAAACGATAAAAATGAAATTTCCACAACTTAATGTTAGAAAACAAAATACATATTTTAAGATGTGGTGGAAATCACAATTCTTGGTTCAGAAAAAAAATGTATTAAATAAAAAAGGCAGAATTCTGTCAGAATACACAGTGTATATATATATATATATATATATATATATATATATAATGTTTAATAAAAAGCACTATTCCCTCAAATTTAATATCCTAAACAAAAACCCATGCCTATACACATAAGGCCATCTTGACAGATCAAGCCAGTTTTTGCACAATGGCTAGGCTCTTGGTTCTTTGTCTGGTCTCAGACTGAGTCAAACGAGCCCTTATTAGCAGACATTGTACTAGTTGAGCTGTCCTCATAAGTGGCTGTGGGCTGTTTGAACCCATCCCCGATTTCAAAGAGAGAGAAACCTGATACACACCGATGAGATGGATAGACTGAGAGGTAGCTCGGTTCATGCTTTTGGAAGTACTGTTTCCCAGGTGGGCCAATCAGGAGAAAGGGGTGGTCGGCACAGCGACCTGACCCTCCCAACACAGACCCCCCACCCCCCCATGTAATATCTGTATCTGATTTCATGGATCTGTGAAAGAGATAGATCTGTTTGAAGAAAGGGAAAGCCCCTTTTTTTCAAGTGATCTCAGCATTTTTATTTTTTCCTGTGGCTATTAATTTTGGCTGTCACAACGTTGCTGGTTTGCTTTCATCTTGTGCTTAATTAATTGCCTTGTTAATCTGTTTAGAGTCCACTTAAGGAACACAGAACAACTCAAACAAAAAAGTAAAATATTATCGGGCCAAGCAGAGCCTACATCCACTTAACACAATGCGAGACCTTTTCGTCCCATCCGCGTTCCCTTATGGGATTTATCTGTTATTTTAGACACACTCTTGTGTGCTCCATTTGAGCCCTTGGCAACTCTTAAAACAGCCCTGCTAGTAGCATTGGCATCGTTTAAAAGGGTTGGTGATTTGCATGCACTGTCAATCAATCCCTTATGTATGGATTTTGTGCCAGGGTGTTCAAGAGTGGTGTTAAGAATCCTCATTTGGGCTTTTTACCCAAGGTCGTTTCTACATCATTTTGCTCGCAGACTATTAATTTTCAGGCTTTCTATCTTCCCCCATTTGAGACGGAGGAGCATGAAAGATTGCATATGCTTTGCCCAGTTCGGGCACTGTGAGTTTATGTTGACATACAAGCCAGTGGCGTAAGTCATAGTTGTATGTGTGCTTTGGTGGCCGCAACAGGTGTGTTTCGTTGTCCAAGCAAAGACTGTCTCATTGGCTTACTGATACAATTTCAAGTGCTTACGAAGCGCGTGGTTTACCTTCACCTTTGGGTATTCAAGCCCATTCTACGATGAGCATGGCATCCTCATGGGCTTTGGCTAGAGGTGCGTCCTTGGAGGACATTTGTATGGCGGCAGGGTGGTCCTCTTCGCATACATTTGTTAGATTTTATAATCTGAATGAGGGTTTGAATCCTGCTTCCCAGGTTCTCTCTGTTGGAACAGGAGTAAACTCAAAGTTTTATTCAGACATTTTAGCTCGCTTGTATAGTGCTATATGCTTGCCACATGGGCGTAGACAGTTGGCAGCTACTGTTCGCATGGCGCGAATGTATATCGTTCCCAATGCGACTATGCAGCTCGAGTTCCTACGATAGGGAATGTCTCGGTTATGTGAAGCATAACCCTGGTTCCCTGAGTGGGAACGAGATGCTGTGTAAGCTGGCCATAATCTCTAGCAGCTGCATAGGCTCATGCCTTCCTGCAGAAAATCTAACTCGATGGCGCCAAAGGGAGCACTTTTATGGAGCCAGTGACGTAGCTCCCTAAGGGCGTCGCCTTAAGCACCACCAGCCAATAAATTGGCATGAATGTACAAGGTCTTCAGACCACGTGACACTCAGGGTGTCCCAATACGACTACACAGCATCTCGTTCCCATTCAGGGATCCAGGGTTACGCTTCGCATAACCGTGACAATTTGTATAATATATATATATATATATATATATATATATATATATATATATATATATAAATCAGATGATTAAGTTGGCACAGATTCATCTAGGCCAAAAATTTTAACTGATGGTGGCTCTAGAGGGTTTGAGTTGGAGAGTCAAATGTTGGTCAAAAGACTACAGGCTCACACCAATCAGTGTGTCAGATTTCACAAGTTTGCCCAAACAGTTCTAAGGACTGCCGCAGACTTCTATGGAAGAGGAAAAATCAACCTGCTGCTGAAAATTTTCAATGGGAGAAGCATAGCATTGTTCTTTCCCTGCTATCCGAGGCCCAGTCCGAACAGACCTGCAACCCACTTTTGGGCCACGACCCACCAGTTGAGAAACACTGCCCTAGAACATTGTATTAATGATGTTTACCAAGTTTCCTTTCTATACACTAAATCATTGCGAAGATACAGTAGTTTACAATAAAACTCAAAGTTGTGGAAAGCCAATGTGGCCAACCTTGGAAAAATTGGAAAGTGATAAGCAGATTTTATTTTCTCACCAGTAAAATTAAAAGTAAAATCACCAAATTTGGTAGGTATGCTCAAATCACAGTTGCAGTGATGCATACCAAGTTCTGTGTCATTCGGACAAAGCAATCCTGGGATACAGCCTGAGATGCTATCTTTCATCAGCATCAAATTCGTAAGGGTGTAATTTGGTAACAGCAAAAAATAAGGTTAGGTCTAAATATCACGATTTGTAAGAGTAGCTGTTAATAACTGTTAATGATCTGACAGTCTGGGCTACACACAATCAGTGCTTGGCACCTAAATAGAAAGGATGTTACATGAAAAACAGCAAATTAGGCAACAAACACTTTTCATTCCACAATGTCTCCTTGTTATAAGATTCAGACATGCACACACAGTTTACAACATAAACTTTTACTAAACAATTATCATTGTATAATCTTGAGCTACTTCTGTTCCAAGGAATCTTTTGATAGCAGTTTGCGAAGCTTTTTGGTGACAAACAGTTCCTTAGAATTTATGTTCAGGACCTCTATTTACAGTACATCTGTGTTTGTGAGCTTAAGAGCCTTCCTCTAACTTGTAAAACTTGGATTGTTGATTGTCAATCAAATGAAGTGTTGTTTTGGAGAAATAATGTCAGTGTTTGTTGGAATTTAGCTATGGCAATGGTTGGCAATATCGCAAAACACTGTTAACTGTAATGCTAATCCTTAAAAATCATGCACAATCATTTAACATTTTGGCTTGTCTTGCATCCCAGAGGAATATTTTCCTGCTCAGATGTTGCTCTCTCATTGTTCAGGGGACTTAATGGAGATCTCAGTTATGTTAAGTCTCAGTTGTTTCACCTAAAATTTCTTAGAAGTAGACTTTAGTAAAAGTCTTCATTTGTTCTCTTCATTGTTCTAATTGCCATCTGGGAGAAACAATTCAGATATTAAAATCAACAAGTTGAAAACAATGTCCACATCCAAATTAGTTTCTGTAATCTGTTATATTTCTGAGCGAAACAGGATATTCAGAGAGAAATAAAAAATGTAAGCAATTGATTTTATCAATCGGGAATGGGCAAATTGTGAAAAGTGGATGTTACGTTGGAGAGGAGAGGTTGAAAAAGTAAGAAAGAATTGTGATGTCAAAGAAAGTTGTTTCATAGGCGGGACAAAAAATGTTGTCTTTGGAATAGGTGAAAAATCATTTGTGATTTTTCTTTCCCAGGGGATTGTTTCTTTCCAGCTATCTTTGCAAAAAAAAAAAAAAAAAAAAAAACATATTTGAGACTATGCAACAATCTACCAGTAACTAAATTAAAAAATAATATTAACAAGACCTAAACTTATTTTTTTCCTCATATAAACTATTATATGCGTATTTATTCCCAAAAATCATAATTTTCTCGATGCCAACGAGGCTAACAGATTGTCATTTGTAATTTTTTAGCTGCTTTGTTTGTCTGTATTCTGACCGGTCACTTAAATTGTCCATCTGGACAATGCCAAACTTGTAATATGAGAAGATGAGTCAGAGCCACTGTCATTTCACTCTTATAAATAAATCACAGAAACATTTAAAACACCAAAAGTGACCATCCAGTGACCCCTTAACAATAGTCCAAAGTTTTAAGTTAATCCGATTCTGAGGACTGAAAATCTATTTTTCTTCCACTCTCTTATGAGGAGAAAATTAACTTCTGCAATTCATGGCAGAACATAAAAGTCAAAAAAACAACATCTGCTTTTAGGCAAACCTTCTATAATTGGTCTAGGACTATACATTCTTGATTCCTGAGCCATGTGTCTGCCTTTTAAAATACAACTGAGCCTAACAGCTATCACTGGGATGGTTGCAAACCTTTACAGGCTAAAGAAACCATGGAATCGATAAGCTCTTGGGGATGGTATGTGTCGACTGTGTATGGGGACTTATCAGTTGGCGCCAGTTTTAGTTCCATGCAAGAGGAAAGCGTGGCCTCCCTGAAAATCAATGCCCAGAAAAATGAATTGTTTGCATCTAATTTTTCACAGATGAATCTACGACTGTCAAGGCTGTAATCCATGCGAAGCGCTGGCATGAATTCAAGCTACTCGTCGTTGAAAGGCTGATGATAAATGAGTGCATTCTAGCATTAAGTGAGAAAAGATTCACAGGCAGCCACAAACTTTAAAATGTAACCATTAATTGATTTAATAAATGATGACCTGATTTACCTGCTGAAAAGGTCAGATAAAACCAGCCTCAGGTTGTTGCTGGTCTAATCTGGTCTACCAGCCTGACCAAACAGGTTTTTATGTGGTCACCAAACCTGACCAGCTGAAAAGTGACCAAAACCCTTCTAAAACTATCAAGACCAGTAGAAACCATATTAGTGACCAACTAAAAAAAAATAAATAATAAAATTAAAAAAAGGTTGTTGTTTTTTTAAACAAAAAAAACGTCTCCGGTTACTGTCGTAACCTCCGTTCCCTGATGGAGGGAACGAGACGTTGTGTCGATGTAGTGACACTAGGGGTTGCTCTTGAGAGCCCCGATCACCTCAGATCTTTGAGAAAGGCCAATGGGAATTGGCGAGTGGAATTTGCATGCCACTCCCCCAGAAGTACGGGTATAAAAGGGAGCTGGAATGCAGGATTTATTCAGGTTTGATGCTGAGGAGCCGAGACACGGTCCCGGACATTTCAGCGGTTAGTACAGCATTGTGGCAAGAGGGACACAACTTCTCGTTCCCTTCATCAGGGAACGGAGGTTACGACAGTAACCGAGACGTTCCCCTTCTGTCACTCACTCGACGTTGTGTCGATGTAGTGACACTAGGGGTCCCTATGGAAAAACGCCACAACAGCTGAACCGTGTTACATGAACTGCTGATGCAGGTGCAAGCAAGCTGCTGCGTGCGTAATAGCAGGTGCATCAGACTGCACGTAACCTCCCCCAATGCCCCAAAAGACGTCATGTATTTCCCCACATCCCTGAGGGGGGGAAGCGGCGTAACTAGCATGGGAGCAGGCCACGCCAGCCGCGGCCTTTTCTCTCTATGTTTTCTCTCCACAGAGTATTAGATTCAGCTGGGGCCATCTAACACTATCATACGCATCGGAGAAGGTGTTCTTTTCCTTTCCTATTCTTTCAGGGGGAAAAGACCCCGCAGAGACCACATCCTGCCCAAAAGGGGAGGTCAACATGTGGCAATATGACACATGGGCTCAGCAGCCGCACATGGAAGAGGCGCGGTGGTAGGTCCCGCCACGAAAAAAGGGGGGAGAACTCTACAAACACAGCGACCGGGGGCAGAGAGAGCCCTGTCCATGGGAGACGCGGGTCCGCCAACAGGGAGACTGTACCGCGGAATATACATCACAGGGGTTACTGGAGTAATCGGCACCTGTGGAGCACCTATCCCAGTACAGAGCATATTAGACCCCGTAGTGGGGATGGCTGCGAACTCCTCCGCTGAGTTCGCGAACCACAGGGCTAGGGAGGAAGGACATCCTGGGTCCACGACTTCGTGAACTCGACTGGGGGTAAGAGCGCACGTTTTCACCCCAGGGGAGGGGAAAGGCGCTATACGCAAGCGATACACCCGGCCAGCTGTTCTGGATTACCGAACTCTACCTGTTCGTACCTGATAGAACACGGGACGAAACCGGTCAACCCGGAGATTGTAAAATCTCATGAAAGTATTGGGTGTTGCCCAGCCCGCTGCTCTGCAGATGTCTGCTAGAGAGGTGCCACTGGCCAGCGCCCACGAGGACGCCACACTCCTTGTAGAGTGTGCTTGAACCCGCAAGGGGTCGGGTACGGCCTGGGTCTGGTAGGCCAATGCAATGGCGTCCACAATGCAGTGGGCAAGCCTCTGTCTGGAGACAGCATTCCCTTTCCAAAGTGCTGCTTAGAGCATCTAAAGCTCTGCGTGTGATCCAAGTAGGTGCGCAAAGCATGCACCAGACACAGCAACGACAGGGCTTGGTCTGCCTCCTCCCAGGGCAGCACTTGCAGGTTTACCATCTGATCCCTGAAGGGGGTCGTGGGAACCTTGGGCACATAGCCCGGTCGGGGTCTCAGGATCATGTGAGAATCTGCCGGACCGAACTCCAGGCAAGTGTCGCTGACAGCGAACGCTTGCAGGTCCCCCTCTTGATGGAGGTGAGCACAATCAGGAGGGCCGTCTTTCAGCTCGACTGACTCTAGCGGCTCAAATGGGGCTCTCCGAAGGCCCAGGAGGACCATGGTGAGATCCCATGAGGGGAAGAGGCATGGCCTGGGAGGATTAAGCCTCCAGGCACCTTTGAGGAACCTGATTATCGGGTCATGCTGTCCAAGGGACTTACCGTTGACTGCATCATGGTGAGCCGCTATAGCAGCTACATAAACCTTCAAGGTGGAGGGGGACAGCCGCCCCTCCAGCCTCTCCTGCAGAAATGAAAGCACTGACCCGACTGCGCATCTCTGGGGGTCTTCGGCTCGGGAAGAACACCAATTCGCGAATAAGCACCACTTTAGGGCAGATATGGAGATTCCAGAGGTCTGGGCGCGGATGCCAGAGGGTGCCCCGTCCCTGAGAAAGAAGGTCCTTCCTCAGGGGAATCCGCCAGGGAGGTGCTGTCACGAGGAGCGTGAGGTCCGAGAACCAAGTCTGAGTGGGCCTGTATGGGGCCACGAGGGTGACTTGTTCCTCGTCCTCCCTGACCTTGTTGAGTCCTCGGCATCCGATATTGCCAGTGTGCTCTCTGATGCAGCAATCGAAGACTCATCCTGCTCGCGGGCCCCGAAAGAGATGTCAAGCCGGGCATGAGGCGGGCTGGTCTCATTTCGGAACTGGACGGGAGCAAACGAGCATGCTGGGGAACAGGAGGTCCGTGGGGAATTACCCGGCGAGACCGCGCCCATTTAACTCCCCAAATCACCTCCAGCACCAGCCGGGCCGGCCTCACACCTGTGGGTAGAAGGCACAGCGTGGGGGGTGGCTAGAGTGGCTTTCCCTCGGAAGAAGGAAAGCCGCAACCGCAACATTGCCATGGTCATATCCTCGCAATGAGAACATGAACCATCCACAAACACTACTTCAGTGTGATCGCTGCCCAGACACGTGAGGCAGCGCCCGTGGCCATTGGAGGTGGAGAGATAACGACCGCATCCAGGAATCACACAAAGATGGAAAGGCGCCTTTAAAATTACGTGTCTTTAAAAAGACGTTCAACATCAATGTGTGTGCTCTAATAGAGAAAATATACTCTTTAGCAGGAATATACACTCTTTTAGCGCTGTCGAAGCGCCCAGGGGCGAAATCTGCACTCGTCGTGCAGAAGGAGAGAAAGCCGCTGGAAATGTGCCATATATCCAACAGCATATGCTTCTTAAGAGGTGAATGGAACAGCAGTAGTATTCAGCTCGCTGATAGTACAACCGCTCGGCTCCGAAGGAAATATCTGAATGAATCCTGCATTCCAGCTCCCTTTTATACCCGTACGTCCAGGGGAGTGGCATGCAAATTCCACTCGCCAATTCTCATTGGCCTTGATCGGGGGTGATCAGGGCTCTCGAGCGACCCCTAGTGTCACTACATCGACACAACATCGAGTGAGTGACAGAAGGGGAACAAACAATGTTTATAGGATCATAAATGTCCCATAAACATCAATAGCTTTCATTAATTTTTTCTAATTGTGTTAGTCTTGTCTAGTACAACACTAGATGGGGTAGCATTTTGCTTCTAAAATACGGTACCAAAAGACAGGACGTCCTGGCTAATACGAGACAGTTGGCCATCCTAACTCAAAATAAACACGCTACAGTGATGTATCCCTATACTGTTTGTTAATGTTTAAATTGGGGTGCAAATACTGAATATTGCATGACACTGAACAACTTAATCCAAGGGCGGAGATTTTGCTTGAACATTGGGTGGGTTGTACTTGCTTGTTTTGATTATTGGGGGGGTTACCTCCCACGGGAACCAGGAAGTAATCGCGTTCACATAAACAATGATGAGTGCGATTCAGATGTTGCAATTTCACTCTAAAACATTTTTACTCCCCTGACAATTATGTTTAGGGTTGGGGTTTGGGTTAGGGGGTAAACTAAAAATCACTTGCTTTTGGCGCCACTCTGTGAACATTTCACTAGGAAACTGGAGCTCAAACGTGCCCATATATTCAACAACACTTACAGCTTTGGCCACTGGAGGCAGTGCTTCGAATTTCGGTAAAGACAAAATGATTTCAACAGCACAACTTTTGACCTACTGTTGCCAAATTCACAGTGTGATCAGTGTGGCCATCCGAACAACTTCATTTTCCTAATCATTGGGATGAATGGGAAAGCTAACAGATAGGTTTATTGGGGAATAATATACTTCCTTAGTAACAACAAGCAACTTGTCATAGCAAAGACTTTATTTACCATGCCGAATTTCCCCAGTATTTATTTTTATAGTGTCTGTGTTATGTTTGTGCCAGAAAACAAGCAGTCATGTGGACATTCTAACAGGTTTGTATGTCAATGGCTCTTACACAAAGTCCTATTATTGCAAATAAACAAAAAGCAGTAAGATGTTTTACAACTTGGGTTAACTTGACCAAGGTTGCCCTCTTAGTGCAATGCTCAAACATCCAAAACAGCTTTTTTTTTCAAATAATCTAAGGATATGTTTCTTTAAACAGTGTTGAATCTAATTAGACACATGTTGGCAATTTAGGTATGTTTATGACTTTGCCACAGACACATTTAAGCCTGTAACCTTTAAGTTTGATATGCAACAGCTGATAATGATCTTGAGTTGTACCTTTATCATGAGAAAATTGATGTAATCATTCATGTAGCTCTACCTACTAATCACAGGACTAATCCAAGGCGACTTCTAGTCTGCCTCTCACCTTTATTTACTGCTTGAACATTTTTAATCAATCCCTTAAAGAACACTTTTTTTTTCTTTTTTTTTTTTTTTATAACCATTCATGGACAAGTGAAAAGAATTTTACAGTTTTATTAAGTTTGTAAGGAATTCAATGTTATGTTGCCTGGTAGGGAAAAATCCCATGTTCACTTTACAGAAGTTCAAGGCCTTTGGTTTGGCACTGTGCTGAGGTTTCCCACAGCTGCATATTATTATTGTCAAAAAGTGGTTCACATGAGAAAACTTCTCAAAGTTACCCTCAGCTAACAGCCACATTAACTGAGAACTTGGGACATGATGGAATAAGACTATCTTTGGTTTTATTTTGTTTAGTGGTGCTTGTTCAGACCAATATCACTATTACTATTATTGCTCAGAGTCAGGGTTAGGGATTTGAACAAACCCCTGGCGCTAAATATTAATCTTTGGTGGGTCACTCGTCCCATCCTGTTTGTGCTAAATGATGATACCTCAAGTCATGCTGCTTGTTGATGATAGGGTGTGCTTTTAAAGTTGATAAAACTATCAGGAAAAAAGTCCTATAGACTTAAGTTAAAGGTGGGACCTGAGTCATACAGACCAGAATATTATAGAGCCATAAGCTATTTTGGCTTGGTCCAGTAAGCAACCACCTAGAAACCACATCCTAACAACCACATAGCAATGCCCAAACAACCACCCAAAATACTGTATTAACTGCATAAATGCACTTAAATCCATTAAGAAAATCTCAGCAATGCCTTACCATAATGGTGGCGACTTTTGCATGAGCAAGCACCAATCACATTTTCTTCAGAAAATGTAAAAATTGAATCATTGTGAAAGTAATGTCTACTGTAATAGAGAAGAATTTATGTAAAAAATTTGCACCATGTCTGATTGTGCTAAGTTGCTCTCAGAGTTGTTAAAGTATCCACTTACACGATGTCTGCCTTATTTGACTGGAAAATATGATGTCATTTTCTTCCAAGTTGCCTCACCGGAGTATCAACTGACTGCTGATGAAAATAAGCCTTGATTAAACAAAAAACTGGAAAATAGAAAAAGTAATTTTTTGGAGAAGTCATTTGCAGTAATTACTGTCAGTGTAAATGTTTTAAATGTTTTAAATGTTGTACTACCACTTGCATTCCTTTTGGGAGTAAAATAGTCTTTTAGCTTTTTGTAACTGATTATTTAACTGATCAACTAGAAGTGATTGGTGAACAGGGCAGCATAAACGCACAGGCTTAAGCCCAGGGGCCCGTGGCTGCAGGGGGGCCCCCTGTTGTGGCATTTGCTACCCTATTCTTCCCCATTGATGCAATGTCACCCCGAAAAAGTTAGTACTATGGAAATGCGGAAATCAATTTGCTAATTATTGTGGCTATGTTTGGAATGGAATACTAGCTTACTACTTATTGTACTGAATAAAAAATTGTACACAATGTATAATGTCTAATATATACACATATACACACATATATATATATATATATATATATATATATATATATATATATATATATATACTAACTAGATTATTTAGATCCAAGGAAAGAACAAGCTCGACCACAATGTCCATAGGAACAATGTTTCGGTATAGTTATTAAGAGGCCAAAAAAAGTGCCAAAAGTGCCAAAGTGCTCATTGCAGAAACATAATTTACATCGTCATTAGTTTCAATGTAAATCGAAAATGTTTATATATATATATATATATACAGTATATTGTAACGATGTTGTCTGCTGACAATGATGGCAATGACGAAGATGATGATGAGATGAAGAACCCAAGTGCAGTTTATTTACAAAGTGAGAACCAATAACCCTAACTACACGTGAACTAAACTAAACATAAACATGGCTTGATTTGATTTAAACATGGCTTGATTTGATTTGAACATGGCTTGATTTGATTTGAACATGGCTTGATTTGATTTGAACATGGCTTGATTTGAACATGGCTTGACATAAACGTGGCTTGACTTAAACATCTACGATCACATCCAATACTTGACAACTAGACAATGAAAACATGAGGGCTTAAATACAAGACATGGGAGAACATAAACCAATGAACAACCAGAACTGATAACAAGCTAATTAAACAATAAACCAATGAAAACATGACACATGAACATGGAGGGAAAACAAGACATCACATGACTAGGGAACAGGAACTAAACTTTTCAAAATAAAAGACATGAATCAACAAAATACACCTGACATATATATATATATATATATATATATATATATATAGATAGATAGATAGATAGATATTTAAGCAATATCACATGAGCAAGAGTGCGATATGGCCCTACATCAGCACTTCTGTGATTTGGCCGTAGGCCGAGTGCCGTAGGTAATCACAGCAGTGCTGATTTATGGCCATATAGCATGATTGCGAGTGTGATATTGCTTAAATACAACAGCTCAATGAACAAGTACATTTTTTTTAAATTAGGAAAAACTGAGTACGGTCATAAAAACATTTGTGCATGGAACTACTTTCTTACGCGGCGGATCAGAATCTGCCATTGCTAGTTGAAACCAAATGATGCGTCCAAGCCTTCGTTAGTAATTCAAAAATGTCACTTCAGAAATAGTATCACGGCTTGTGCTGTTTCTAACAAGTTATTGGATAAACAAGGATGGATGTGTGTGTGTGTGTGTGTGTGTGAGAGAGAGAGAGAGAGAGAGAGAGAGAGAGAGGAGAGAGAGAGAGACTGTGATTTTAATCCCTAACCACACACAGAGTCTCTATATCGTCACAATCCATGGACCATCCACTGAGCCCACTGCCCAATAGATATCTATTGATAGTAAAACACTCTCCATACAGTATGATGTCATGTTACAGAACGTGTCTCCTTTGAAGAGGCTGTTTGGAATTGTTGCATCTGGTATTACATTAGTGGTGGTCCAACAACACTGACAGGCAGTTCTCTAGGTCTCTATTTACTTCTAAAGTGAATCTGCCTATTATTACCAACATGTAATGCAACTGTTCAAGCAATTCAAGATTGTCCAAACAATGTTTTTGTTTTCACCAAAAAACGTTCAAGTGTCCTCACGCATGAATGCGTCAAGTGAAAGAACATGTAAACGAGGAGAGAGAGAGACACAGAGCATGTGCGATCACCTGTTGCCACTCCCAAGCAGAGATGCTGTCAGCTTTCTGAAGATCAGCTTTCTCAGTGGAAAAATAGCCATCCAAGCAGGGGTATTCCTCTCTATTTCGCAGTAGCCAGTGCGCAAGAGTCATTCACTATATAAACCGCAATGTCCTCCGCCATTTTAAACAGTGTGTATCCAATGAGGAAAATCCGGTAAGAGGTAAGCGCCTTGAGTTTGTGTAATCAATCAGTCTGTTGTGTCTCTCAGCTGTGATGAGCCGTAATGCTGAAGTTGTTCGTTTAAAGCCGTTTAAAGTTATTTCCTAGCTTTAGTAGTGTAGTAGCGATCACGGAGCGCCGTTGTATGTAAACAGTGGCTGACGCGGATTCACTTCACATCACTAACAGTATATATATATATATACACTACCGTTCAAAAGTTTAGGGTCACTTACTCATTCTTTATTTCATTTATTTATTTTTTATTTTTTATTTTTTTTCACATTTTACAATAATATTAAAGTCATCACAACTTTGGAATAATAGAAATGGAACTATGGGAATTATGTTGTGACTAAACAAAATCCAAAATAATTCAAAACTGTGTTATATTTTAGCATCTTCAAAGTGGCCACACTTTGCCTAGTTTTTGCAGAAATGTACTCTTGACATTTTCTCAACCAACTTCTTGAGGTATCACCCTGGAATGCTTTTTAAACAGTATTGAAGGAGTTCCCATCTATGTTGGGCACTTATTGGCTGCTTTTCTTTATTATTTGGTCCAAGTCATCTATTTCAAATATATATATATATATATATATATATATATATATATATATATATATATATATATATATATATATTATGTATTTATTTATTTATTTATTTATTTATTTATTTTTTATAAAATGTTAGTTTTGTAATTAAATAAATTAATATGTTGGCACAATTATATTTTTATCTACAAAATTAATTTCAAACATTTAAGCATACACCTTCAGATCAAAAAGGTTTTTTATGATCATGAGAAACATCTCAGGCATGTGACCCCAAACTTTTGAAAGGTAGTGTATATATACTGTATATAAATATCCTGGAAGATTGTGCCTTTGAACATTGTGTGCAAGATTTTTCTTTCCTTGGATTCGATTTTTTGAGGATACACACCAAGCGACGTGGTTAGATAAGCTTTCCAGTGTTTGTCGTGGACGTTTTACTGATTTGTTGTCTACTATATTATTTAGAGAATTAGTTCACCCAAAAATTATAATTATCTTATCATTTACTCAACCTCATGCTGTCTCAAACTCATATGACACAAATTACGATTTTTTTGAAGGATGTATGGTGTGTTTTTGTGCATACAACCTTAGTCAATGAGGTCCAAAACTTTAAAGCCCGGAAAGGACATAAAGGCCGCATAAAGGGAATCCTTGTTTACATGTTCTTTCGCTTGACGCATTCATGCGTGAGGACACTTGAACATTTTTTGGTGAAAACAAAAACATTGTTTGGACAGTCTTGAATTGCTTGAACAGTTGCATTACATGTTGGTAATAATAGGCAGATTCACTTTAGAAGTAAATAGAGACCTAGAGAACTGCCTGTCAGTGTTGTTGGACCACCACTAATGTAATACCAGATGCAACAATTCCAAACAGCCTCTTCAAAGGAGACACGTTCTGTAACATGACATCATACTGTATGGAGAGTGTTTTACTATCAATAGATATCTATAACCATTGTTATGTAGTACTTCACAAAACCAGTGGGCTCAGTGGATGGTCCATGGATTGTGACCATATAGAGTCTCTGTGTGTGGTTAGGGATTAAAATCACAGTCTCTCTCTCTCTCTCTCTCTCTCTGTCTCTCTCTCTCTCTCTCTCTCTCTCTCTCTCTCTCTCTCATAGACAGCATCACGGGGGAAGTGCTTGTGTGAAGGGTTCCAGCTTGACTCACTAGACTATCTAGACTTAAATACAGGCAGATTCCAACTGATGTAATGTCTGTTTTTTGGATAGCCAAAGCAACGAACATCTGCAGGATGTGTAAATGTACGTATACATTAACGCATGATTTAATTGCTTCAACAGGTACTAAACATGAATTTACACCTCTTACATTATGGATGCACTAAAAGGGAAATCACAAATATGTTTTCCAATAGGAGTATGGCTAAGTTCATATGATCTGCATTATTAACTATAATTTCAAAAACTGTCAATGTTCCTTGTAGGATAGTTTGGCTTCCTGACACATGAAACTGATAAGTTGTGCCATTTTAGTCTGCTGTGCTCCATTCAACTGGGAAAGTCTAAATTTCGAACTTCCTTCTAGGTACTTGAATCCTTTTCGAGGCTGGGCAGTCTTAAACCAATGATAAAGATAATTGTATTATTCCTTGCGGCTGTTACCTAGCATTCTAAACTTGCATAAGGAGTCAGAGTTTAATGTAAAGTTCTTTTTTTTTTATTTTTTTTATTTATTTTCAGATTTTTGTTTCTGAGACCTAACAAAAGTTTGCGCCGGTATTTAAGTAACGCAAACATTGTTCGAGCAATGTTGTGCCACCCTTGAAAGCTAGAATTGTTGGAAAAAAATTCCCATCCTTGTATATGGCATTCTTCAAATCCTCTAATTTTATTTGACACTGATCTAGTCTCCCGTAGTCAGATGTTTGAGTACTGGCATAAAGTCGGATACACATTCCATCTTAATTTTGCCAAGAACTGCCCACTCAAAGAAATAGTTCACCCAAAAATGATAATTCTCTCATCCTTATGCCATATTTTGAAGGATATATGAAGTGTTAATATCCATAAAATGCAAGTCAATGGGGTTCAAAACTTCCAAAAAGGACCTAAAGGCAGAATGAAAGTGCCTTTTAATCTATGTCTTCTGAAGTAATATAGTCGGTCTTTAATGAGAAACAGACCAAAATGTATCTTCTTTTTCACCTTAATTCCTGGCATCTGCAGTCTCCTTGGCACGAACATGATTGACTCTCTTGTGCTTGACGCATACGCAAAGTACGTACGTGTACAGCATGTGTATATGCACAGACCACAAATGGCCCCTTCACACAAAAAGCTATATGAGTACTCACCGTTAGCACATTCACGCCTTTGCAATAATTGCCGCTGATTGACGATCAATTTACTCCGGTACAGTTGGTGCCGCAGGTCCACCCTCCGCCTATCAAGGATGAGAAGAAGAACAATACTTAAAGGGTGTGTTCCATTCAGAACTGATCATCCCTATGTCCTATTCCCTTCAAAGAATTTACCATCCACTGTGAGAGCCTTGGAGGGCTGAAAGGTGTCATTCAGAATTAAATTTTTAAATCATTTACTATTGGAAATTCAGTTTTAAGCGATCTTACAGTATGACTATCATGGTTGCTGTTCTGTTGAAGTGCCCTCTGAAGACAATCATTTATATTGTTTAGAAGTTTTTTGCAAGAAAAAACTTTGCAAAACATCCACAGAATCACAGTATGACAAGCGAGTTCTCTATCGATTCAAGACATTTTCGCAAACTATTTAAATTCACCTGCAGGACTGGCAGTATAAACATGTACATCACAGCCTGAGGGTTGATTAGAAAGAATCGAGTGTAAAAAATAATATTAACTGTTAAAACAAATATAATGAAAACATGTAATTGTCATGAACATCTAAGTGTGTTGTATACTTAAAAAAAAGAAACCTGCATGTTTTAACTGTTGTTATGACTTAAACGTGGAAACATCTAAACGCTACAAGACTATAATGCAAGCAATAAAAACGAATCCCAACAAACTAAACCCATCTTCAGTTTGACACATGATTCGATATTTAAAAAAAAAGAAAAACTGTTGTAGGATAGCACAACAGTTATGATAAAGATAAGTGTGAAAGGCTCTAAAGCAGTCCATTGTTTCTTGTCTAAGTCTTAATCACGGCAAATAATTTCGGTGAAAAATCACGTATGGTGTGAAAGGAGCTTTAGACAGGCCGTCTGACCGAAGTGAAAAGCAACTAACAAAAGTTTGTTTTGTTTTTATGTGCCGCTTTGGTACATAAAATGGTACATACACAGATTGGTAAATCTGAAATGGATGACACAGTACCACAATAATACACTGGCATGGAAAAATTCTAAATATGGTGTAGCAGTCCCTGTGAAAGTGTGGAAAGAAAACAAAAGAATTTAATTGAAAATGTGTAGTTGTGATCCAAATTTCTGTCCGTCCAATAGTACAAGTACGGATTACACAGACAGAAAACAAAGAGGAATATACAGTACAGTTCAGTACAGTTCTAGTTTACTTGTTACCAATGCCTTAACATTTTAAATGTGAAGCCATGAACCGGGCAAATTGTACCAAATCCAGTGACTAGTTTTTCCTCAGTAGCGTTCACTATATCAATCTGGTCCCTTTAATGTTTTTTTTATTTTTATTTTTTTTATATTTGTACACCCTTACACCCATACATTACATTTCAGTCAAGCAATCTGATTAGAGCTTGCAGTTTTCACAAGTGCTTTCCAGTTTTGTGTGCAATACGCATCACACACTTAGTGAACCTTCTTTGGGTGGTCTGTGGGCAAGTCGTCTGAGGGCAAATAGATGAAAAACAGATGGGAAAATGCTGTCTCTCCTTCAGAAACTTGCAAGCAAGACAACAAAGTACATGGATAAACATTAAGTTTCATGTCTGGACAACATAGTCACAATGATCTTGACTTTTTGACTGTCAGTAAATAACATCTAATCAAATAAAGAAGATTGTAAATTACTATATTTGCCTGATGTTGGTTTATTTACTGTAGGGTAAATGCAACCAGTTCCACATACTGATCATGTTAGACACATATGAAGCGTTCTGGAGAGCAGCTGTGAAAGAGAAGAACACATTGCAGCTTTAATATCTCCCTGAACAGATATGTTGCACTGTTTTTTATCCATGCAACAGTCTTCATTAATCCTGATTTAACACAGATCACAATCTGTGGAGAAACAGTGACGTACCTCAATATACTAAAATGAAAATTCTGGCATAGTTTAGTCATGTTGTTCCAAACCCATTTGACTTTCTTTCCTTTTTTCATACAATGAAAAAGAATGGGGTATGAGGCTGTCAATCCATTACATCCTGTTAAATGTTTCATTTCGTGTTCCACAGAATAAAGTAAGTCATATGGGTTAGGGCGAGCAAATGATGACATTTCTTCTTTTAGCACATGCATAATATTTAATTTAGGATATTGAGATGTACAGTTATTGGTTTTGTCTGTGTGGATATACAGAGTAGAGGACTTTCATTACATATCTGGAAGTTTTAATTGTCTTGCAACATAAAATGACAAAACAGCTTTTCTTTTTTTTTATTTTTTTATTTTTTTATCCCCTTTTCTCCCAATTTGGAATGCCCAATTCCCACTGCTTAGTAGGTCCTCATGGTGGTGCAGTTACTCACCTCAATCCGGGTGGTGGAGGACAAATCTCAGTTGTCTCCACTTCTGAGACAGTCAATCCGTGCATCTTATCACACGGCTCGTTGTGCATGACACCGCGGAGACTCACAACATGTGGAGGCTCATGCTACTCTCCGCGATCCACGCATAACTTACCACACGCCCCACTGAGAACGAGAACCCCTAATCGCGACCACGAGGATGTTAACCCATGTGACTCTATCCGCCCTAGCAAACGGGCCAATTTGGTTGCTTTAGGAGACCTGGCAGGAGTCACTCAGCACATCCTGGATTCGAACTCATGACTACAGGGGTGGTAGTCAGCATCTATACTAGCTAAGCCCCCCAGGCCCCCCGAAACAGCTTTTCTTTGATATCAACTAATCCTTCATTGTCAAAAATGTGCAACAGATGTAAAAAATTTCAGAAAGATGTCAGAAATCCACAGATAACCAACTTTAAGAGGAAAAACAATTAGTGTACTGGGGCTCTAAATACTTTACAAGTCTTTAACATTAAAACGATTGTTGGATATTGTAACAAGAAAAAACAACAAACAACAATAAAAAGTAATTTAGCAAGGAATTAGTTTGGATTTATCTTTTAATCATGTTATCGATATTTTAGATGCCCTATCCTCACCACTTATAAACAAATTAAATATGTACTGTAACAGGCAGATAAATTTAGTCACAGTATTTGTAGTTACATTACCAGCCTGATCTCATGAAAGTTACCCCTGTGTTGTTATAACCCCATATGACTTTCTTTCTTTTTCTTAAAACAAAGGGAGAAATTGTGAATGTCATACAATGGCAGTTTATGGTGACCACCACTTCAAGATTCAAAAGGACACAAAAGTATAATTCAGAACAAGGGCATAGATTTGGCTTGAACATTGGGGGGGTTGCAGCGTGAAGCATTTACATGTTTCCACTGATCATGGTATAAATAATGGGGTGGTTGTACTTGCGTGTTTGATTATTGGGGGGGGGCTGTTAATGAATGGTACCTTATTGTATAGTGTTACATTTTGAATGTTTGTAATGGATTCAGGTCGGGAGTTGCTATGGCAGATGCTGGGAGACTGTGATTGTTAAAGAAATACTTAGGGTACGTTTACACGACAACGATGTACTAAAAACAGAAAAGTTTTTCCTTTGCGTTTTTGAAAAGTTTCACGTACAGACGACAACGTTGTCAAAACGACCCCCGTTCACACGGATCTGCGAAATGACTAAAAAAATAAAGTATTATGCATGCCAGCCCAGTAGTTGGCGATGTCACTTTGTACACTACGCGCCTGCACGAATAAGCATTCTTCCACAGAGCGGTGAATACAAACAATGAAGGATCGAGCAGTTTTGTCTGGACAGACGATGAGGTTGCTTTATTACTACAATTACTTTGCTGGAGAAGCGTCAAAAAACTCAAAATCTTGAGCAGCACAAACACAGTCCTGTAGTCTGCCATTGTAGTTTTCACATTGTTTTGAAGTACTCGCGTATATGCCTATAGTCTGAACTCTCAAGATTATTCAATAAACTCTGCTAAACCATCACTTCGTCTCCTGCCTTCTTCTGTATTCCCCCTGCTGACTCTTGGGCTGGTAGGAGAGTAAATTAACATAACAAGCTGTTGATGTTGACTGGTTTTGGATATCAGACAGAACTCTGATATATGGACATCTTCTGATGGAGAGAGAGGTCTTGTGTGCACTGGATCTAACATGCATTTTCACTGCCTCATGTTTTCATATTCTAAGCATATCATTGAATACTGTACATGGCATCACATCTCTGTCTATAGGCTATATACATAAGTGGTGGGTGAATGAATTGCAGGGTAAAGGTACATCAAATAAAATTAAATAACATTTAAAATACAAATACATTTTTCCCATCGTAATCCATACATTAATTTCAAGATTTTCAAATTGCAGGTTCTGCCTACTGTACAATGTTCACACTCCATACAAAACACTCCAAATGAATAAATTGCTGATTATTGTTATTTGCACAGACACCAGTATTCATATTGATAATTATACATCTCAAATTGATGCCTATCAATCCATCATTCTTTATATAACACATAATACATGTGCGCATGATGTCATCGTTTTCACAAATATGCGTTTTTGTATGTTTATACGGAGACGATAACAGCATCATTTTCAAAAACGAGCACTTAAGAAACCTGTTTTCAGAAGTTTGCGTTTTCAGGCCCCAAAACGCTGTTGTCGTGAACAACGAACAGCCAAAACGCATAAAAAGTTTTCCGTTTTTAGTTGAAAACGTTGTGTAAACGGCCCCTTAAATTGGGGTCTGTGCCTCACACGAATCAATCATATTGCTTCCGGCCAACTTTTATCATACCCGGAATGAAGTAGGTCACTTCAGAAGAACAGAAAACAATGGTTATCCCCTGCAAACTAATGAATGTTATTGATTAAAAATAAACCACTGTGCATAATTGTTGCTGAATTCCAATTAAATGAAAACACACTCCAACATATCATGTCATGATAACAAAATTGCACCCAAACCTGCAATTTCATGATGATAAAATTGCCGTCATTGACGGCAAAGTTTTCTCACAGAAAGCAGTGTGCTTACTGGCCCTGTCGCAATACAGATGATAGAGACTACTTTTGGCATCTACACTGTGATGTACAGGACTCTTGCACAGGTGTCAGTATTAACACATTCACCATTCAACTTTAAGAATAAATTGAGAATATATTATTTCAAACCGACTGTAAGCTCCATTTATTGAAGCAAATTTTACGGAAGTTGACAGTATTGCCTAAATAACTATTAATATATTTAATAGTTTACATTAATACATACTGTGTGTGTGTGTGTGTGTGTGTGTGTGGGGGTGTGTTAAATGCAGAAGTCATTTTATTTTTCTTGTGTTATTTGCTGTTAAAAGGAACTGCTTTGAATTAGGGAAATTATCTTAAAGTACCAACAAAAAACAAAAAAAACAAGTTGACATATCATGCTCGTAAAAACAAAATATGAGGCCAAATATCTTATATATATATATATATATATATAATCAAAATAGTTTTGATATAATAAACTTTCTCAGGCAACTGATTTCCTACATAGCTCTGATATAACTGCATTTTTTTTCTTACATAAACCAATAGTTTTAATAAATGTCTGTTTAATTATTTATTTAGTAGTAGCAATAAACCTGTCTGGGTTTATTTTGCAATAATATACATGCTAAAATTATTTTTTCTCTAATGTGGCAGTCCAAGTGCCATTCAAACTGCCCACAGAATCAATGACTCACTCACACCTCTGAAGGATTTAGAAAGTCATTGTGACGTCACAGACTTGGAAATTGACACATACTGTAACATTCAGCTGAAAAGAATGCATCAAAAGAAGAGAGTATAGTTTGTGGACTGTGGTTAACTGATGCACCCAGCAGCTATTTCAGGATTTGAGACTGATTAACCACTACAGTGCTCACGGTTGCACGTCAGAGGAGGTCATATGTACAGCCCTTTGTTTATATTTGCAGTGTTGTAAAACCCATGGTTAAACATCTTTGACAGCCGACTGTCAATGGCTTTTAAATTCTGAGGGCTAAAATCTTAACAAGCCAATAAAATTGGGGAACGAAACCATTTTTGGTGTGCAAGACAACTCACCTTGAAGGACGGGGTTGGGGGGGAGGGGAGGGGGGGTGAAGAAAGCAGAGATATAGAAACTGACAGTCTCAGCTGCCTTTTACTCTCATTACATCTTTTGTATATACAGTACAATTAAAGTGAATGGAACAACATGAGGGTGAATAAAGATTACATAATTTTCATTTTTGGGTGAACAATCCCTTTAAGATTGTAAAAATACTTTTAGGAATGTCCTTTTTGACAGGCATAACTAATAGACCAGAAAGGAAACAAATCACAGGGGTTCTGTGTTACACAATTGAGAGTTTAGATATGAATGTTTATTAATTTATGTATTGATTCAGGTCTTAGTAAAGGCGATTGTAAATAAAGAATTCACAGCATCATTATGAGTGTGTTATGACATGTTATGAGCAGTTCTGGTCACTAACACTAATGTTATCAGGTGTGTATCACCTTTTCAATTGATTGTGATAATTGTTTGCATCAAATCTGATTTACAGTTTTCAATCAAATTATCAAATTTCTGTATAATTTAACAATTTATAAATAAATAAATAAATAAACAAAATTTCAAAGAAGCATTATGCTTTAAAATGTCACTCTTCTTTCCAGCCCACGTAAGAAAATTTTGTTTATGAGAGAATTTTGCCAAAAACTGCATTCCTATGGGAAATTATCCCAAGCATGTCAGAGCAAGCAAGGGTAATCAAGGGGGGCAGAGCTTGGCAAAGGGTCAATTTGTCAAAGAGCTGACAACATGACATCGTTAAGTTTGTGCACCTTTTTTGAGTCACATCTGGAATTCTTCAACTGATGGAGGTAAGTACATTTCTTTCAAGTGTTGCATCCTAGGACCCCATTATACCTGGCGTTAACATACATTGCGTATCTGGAGAGTATATGGATATTGTTTAGCTGGGTTGCATTTACACCTTGTAGTGTGATCGGACACAGATCCAATCAAATTACCCACACAAAACTGAAAACACCACTTGCATATTCAGAGGTCGCATAAACCGAAAAGTTTTTGAATTCAGTAAATCATGGCCATAACCATCATAGACATTGTGTGGGGGATATGTCTTCACCAAAATTCAGATTAGTGCTCAACCAATATCTTTTTTTTTTTTTTTAAATGGCTAATTCTTAATTTAATACATTTGTTTCTCCAAATCCTGAATATGTGGTTGGTCACATCCTTGAAGTAAATACTAATACTAATAAAACATCCTGAAAATGAGTATCACAGGTGATCCTGGGAAGTGCCTTAAAGACAGAACTTTTTCTGTTAAAACTGGGCATTTGTCCTCTACATCTGCACCCAACACCTGTGGGGTACCCCTAGGTTCTATATTGGGACCTATTTAATTTTCCATATATTGGCATTTACCGTTTTTATTTATTTATTTATTTATTCTAAAACAGTTTTATGTCCCCTTTTAATAATGTCTATTCATCTGTTTTTATTGACTTAAAAACATTAAATGAAGAAATGGCTAATAACTTTATCCAGTTGAACAAGAGCCTCTCTAGCTCTTTCAATAGAATTTCTAACAACTTAGGTCTTTGTCCTTAAATGAACATCCCCAAGCTATAAACTTGAATATTATTTTTGGCCCTGAACTTTGAAACACAAATAAATGGTGAAAATGAGCTTTTTCAGCTTAGGGCTATTGCAAAATTAAAGCCATTCCTCTCGTTTAATGATCTGGAGATAGCTATATTGTACATACCATCATCTCTTCCTGTCTTGATTACCAGAACACTCTTTACATGAGACTCTGTCATTCATCACTATGTCACCTGCAGTTCTTGTAGTTTAATACAGCTGCTGTGTTACTGACTTGGACTATTTTTACCTATTTTCACCTACCAGTCCAGTAATTTTGGTTTATTTGAAAGTTTTATTATTATTATTATTATTATTATTATTATTATTTATTTTATTTCAAAACTTGACATGGTTTGGCACCAGCTTACCTTTCTTACCTCCTCAGATCTGAGTATGGAGTGCAGGATTTTTAACTAGCTTTACAAGTAAGACTTTCTTGGTCAATAAGCTTTTTTTTGTTTGTTTTTCAATCAGTTAGACCAGCACCAAACCAGCCTGAACCAGCACTGAAATCCTTCGTGGTCTTTTCAGCATGGGACTCATTTTTTGTTTTGTTTTTGGTGATAACACAATAGCAGATCCTCAATTAAATTATAGGTCAATGGGGAAAATGGTTTACTTTCAATGAGCAGAATACCTGTTGTTCAAAGCTCCCTGAGCAAGCAATTGTTCACATACAGTGTCTCTGTATTGCCTTTCACATAGTTGGTGCAGAATTTAACCCAGTCATCAAACACCCAGAAAGTGTAAGAGTAAAGTTCAGAACAGTGAGTCAAAGTGTGGAAGCACTCAAAACAATTACTGTTAAAGTCCATGTGTTCCATAAAGTCTGGGTGAAAATGCTTACTGAGGTAATTTAGTACAGCATGCAATTTTCTCTCCTTTCTTCAGAGACAACAGAATACTAATATAAGTAGAAACAGACATTGGTGGTTTTTGTATAACCGTGATTAGTTGAGAAATAAAAAAAAAACCTGTAGTTGACTGCAGTTCCTTATTCTCCAGCATGGTGTGAGAATGCGTAATTTCAGGATAGAGTGACTCAGGAGTTCAGGATAAGAAGCTGATGCTGTAGTCTTTCCTTGCTGATCTTCCACGTAAAGACCAGGAAAATTATGGAAAATCTTCTGCATGGAAATCCAGAAGTAATTCATTTTGGGCATGTACATGGGTCTGAGTGTGCATCTGCACCACAATAACGTAGTTGGGTATGATTATGATTAAAATAATGTGACAACCGTTTTTCCTTTAGGTTAGGAGTTCCAGAAAACGTTGGGACCTTAAGACCGCTACATCTAAGTCTAGGCATAAGTGGTTCACAAAAATAGCAAATTAGGCCTTGCACTACTTAATTTACATGGACCTACCATATATTTTTGCGGATACACCCACTGTTTGTGTGTATAAACCCACAGATTGTGTAAGCCATTCCAAGTTGCGCATTAACAAGGCACAAAAATTGCAATTCAATTTTGCGCTCTCACCAAAATTTTATAAGAAATAGTACATATAGCCCTGCATGCATCTATGCCCCTAATGCAGGTACGAAAATAGGGCCCTCTGTATAATAGTGTGTGGGATGCATCTTGGAGCACAGCTTCACACATAGAGCCAGTCAAAACATTGTGCTTATGAAATTATGGACAGGTGTTTATTGATTGAATTTGGTTTATCCAATCCTTATCCTCCGAGAGTAAATTTAATATCTTCCCTGAAATTTAAGATATGGGGTCAAATGTTATTTTGAAATACTTAACCCTGTTTCATTTTTAGCTGGAATTACTGCTTAGGGAAATGTCATTCTGTTTTTGCTTTTGTTTCTCGTGTAAATTAATAATGGATATGATGATCTGATTTCCTTTTTTTTTTAAGGCACCAAAAGGAACTTTTTTTCATGCTCAACTTTTCTGTTATGCACAAGCACAGATATATTGGATGTTCCAGTGTTAGACATCATGTCCTGTAAATGTGAATCAGACATTGAGCTCATTCTGGAAATGTGGAAAGTGTGACAGGAATTAAAGGAGCTGAAGCATTTGTGAGGAATATAGAATACATTTTTGGCCCTCAAATATTTCTTGAATCATTGCTTCTTGAGGCTGACAGGAAAATGTGCATTCTTTATGAAGGTAAACTAGAGCCTAAAAGATTTGCATTTGAGGAGAAAGATGTGTAAAAGTGTAAATAAAGTTACAAGCATGATAGAAAGATTTGCTTGTGCACAGTACTGTTTTTACCTAAATATTGCCAACAGCACTGCAAACCTGCAATGAGCGATATGCAAGCAAACAAAGGGTGTCATGAACAGCAAAATGGATTGACCACATAGAATCAGTCTGTATGTGTGAAAATAAACTATTACAAAAGTGTAAATGACTTGATTATGTGGCAAAAATATGTTCCAGAAATAATCAGATACACACAGATGAGCCAAAACATTATGACCACTCACAGGTGAAGCGAATAACATTGATAATTTCCTAACAAGGCCACATCTCAAGGTCTGGGTAGATTAGATGGTAAGCGATCAACCAGTTCTCATAGTCAACATGTTGAATGCAGGAGAAATGGGCAAGAATAAAGACCTGAGCGACTTTGACAAGGGCCAAAATGTTATGGCCAGATGACTGAGTCAGAGCATCTCTGAAACAGCAAGGGTTGTGGGTTGCTCCCGGTCAGCAGTAGTGAGAACCTACCATCAGTGGACCGAGGATGGAGAAACCACAAACCGGCAACAGGGTGTTGGGCACCCAAGGCTCATCGATGCACGAGGGCAATGAAGGCTATCCCATCTCGTCCAAACCGACAGAAGATCTACTGTGGCACAAGCCACAGGAAATTTTAATGATGGTTAAGGGAGAAATGTGTCACAACACACGATGCATCGCACCCTGCTGCGTATGGTGCTGTGTACTGGACTGGTCAGAGTGCTCTTGATGGCCCCTGTCCACTGTTGAAAGCACCTACAATGGGCACACAAGCGTCAGAATTGGACCTTGGAGCAGTGGAAGAAGGCCGCCTGGTCCAATGAGTCCCGTTTTATTTTACATCATGTGGACGGCTGTGTACGTGTGCACCATTTACATGTGGAAGTGATGGCACCAGGATGCACTGTGGGAAGACAACAATTCTCTGGGCATTATTCCGGCCATTCATATGGACATCAATTCGACATGTGCCACCTACCTAAACATCATTGCAGACAAGGTACACCCCTTCATGGCAGTAGTATACCCTGATGGCAGTGGCCTCTTTCAGCAGGATAATGCACCCTGCCACACTGCACACATTGTTCAGGAATGGTTTGAGGAACATGATGAAGAGTTGAAGGTGCTGCCCTGGCCTCCAAATTCCCCTGATCTCAATCCGATTGAGCATATGTGGGATGTGCTGGACCAACAAGTCTGATTCATGGCGGCTCCACCTTGCATCTTACAGGACATGAAGTATCTGCTGTTAATGTTTTGGTGCCACATACAACAGGACACCCTCAGGGGTGTTGTAGAGTCCATGTCTTGGTGGGCTGGCGCTGTTTTGGCGGAACGTGGAGGACCAACAGCATATTAGGCAGGTGGTCATAATTTTGGAAGAGGTATTAGGGAGGCCAGCAGGGGGTGCTCACCCTGCGATCTCTGTGGGTCCTAATGCCCTAGTATAGTGATGGGGACACTATACTGTAAAAAGGCACCATCCTTCAGATGAGACGTTAAACTGAGGTCCTGACTCTCTGTGGTCATTAAAAATTCCAGGACACTTCTCGAAAAGAGTAGGGGTGTAACCCCGGTGTCCTGCCCAAAATTGCCCCATTGGCCCTTATCAGTCATGGCTTCCTAATAATCCCCATCTATTAATTGGCTCAATAACTCTTCTCTTTCCTGTCCACCAATAGCTGGTGTGTGATGAGCGTACTGGCGCACTATGGCTACCGTCGCAACATCCAGGTGGATGCTGCACACTGGTGGTGGTTGAGGAGAGTCCCATGTTCTCTGTGTAAAGCGCTTTGAGTGTAGTGTCAGAAAAGCACTATATAAATCCCAACACTAATTATATGCACAATTGTTCTGTAGACCATTAGTCTGCAGAGATGTTCAGGGTGACTATAGAGCTGTTCAGCCGTGACGTCAATTTGTAGGTGAACCTGGAAGTCTAACTGTCCATGGGTTCCCTCTGGATTTTTCGATGGGTTTTTTTAATGGGGATTTTGAACTTGTGTGAAATGTGTAAAATAAGGTCTGTGGTAAACATTACTTGACAATATGTGGCCATTTTGTTTTACCAAATTAATTACACAGTAATACCTCAAATGTGAATTTTGTAGTCGCTGTGCATTTTTTAAAACAAGTATGTAATTCAATATGGTTTCAAAATTCACATTTGAGGTACAGTGTATATAAAAAGTCTACACACCCCTGTTAAAACAGCAGGTTTTTGTGATGTAAAAAATTAAACAAAGATAAATCATATCAGACTTTTTGCACCTTTAATGTAAAAATTACAACCTATGCAGTTCAACTGAAAACCAAAGTAACACACACAAAAAAGAACTTAGAATAACAACTGCATAAGTGTGCACACCTTTATAATTGGGAATGAGGCTGTGCTCAGAGTCAACCAATCATCAAGTTCACGTGAAATAGTACACACCTGTCTTCACCTAAAGTGACTCAGATTAACTCCAAATAAATCTCAGCTGTTCTTGTAGGATTTTTCTGACATCTTCTTGGTTGCATGCTACTACAAGAGCCATGGGCCACAAAGAGCTTACAAAGCATCAATGGGATCTCATTGTTGAAAGGTATCCCTCAGGTGAGGGCTACACATTTTTTTTCCAAGGCATTAGATATACCATGGAACACAGTGAAGACAGTCATCAACAAGTGGAGAAAGTATGGCACAACATTATCAAGAACAGGACGTCCCTCCAAAAATTGATGAGAAGGCAAAGAGAAAACAGGTCAGGGAGGCTTTCAAGAGGCCTACAGCAACATTAAAGGAGATGCAGCTCTTTCTGGCAAGTACTGGTTGCTCCTTACATGTGACAACTATCTCCCGAATTCTTCATCTGTCTGGGCAATGGGGCAAGGTGGCAAGACCAAGATCATTAACTTCCACATTCCAAAACTATTCCTAATATCTATTTTCCTTTACTCTGCAGAAAATATGTTTTTCAGCTGTTATATACTTCCAGTTAAACGGGTGTTGTGCTTCCATTTAAACAGCATATAATCACTTAATTCAAACAAATACCCACTGCACTGGGTGTCTGAGGACTTAAGATAGACAGACAAAATGAGGCATCTCCTGATGATTCAAAACAACATTCCATTTAAAATGTGACATGACAATCCACTGTAAGTGCAATACTGTATTTTAAGTTAATTTATACAGACGAATATGAACAAGTTATCGTTTTTAGCCATATACACTGCATCTTATTAATCCTATTTTTAACACACAGTTTGCTTATTTAGGGGAGTGGCTGTCAATTTCACAGTCAATTCAGGATGTAAAACCGAAAATTCATTATATCTCCATAGTAAGTATAGAACCGAACTGAGTCAACTAGTAAATGCATGAATGAATGAATGAACATTACATTTATATAGTGCTTTTCTATTACAGTCAAGAGAGAGCACACTTTTCAACCCTTAAATGCATACTTTGGGTCTTTAGTGACCCAGGACCTCATTCCACCCCCTGTACCTCATCCATTTTTTGGAGTTATGCCCACACCTCATTAGTATTCCTCCACATTCTTCTATGAATATTGTAGAAATAAAAAAATAATAAATAAATAAATAAGTCAAAATAGTGACCAGAGATATGTAATACTGTTACAATACATATTTACACTTCTATAAATCATATTTATATGATATGGAGTTAATTAACAGAGGTTCGGGAGGAGCATGTTAATTTTAATCTGACAAAACACAGCCAATGAACAGGAGTATATAAGCCGCTGCTTACATGCTTCCTGTGACAACTCTCCTGACAAGTGGGTCCCACCCTCAAGCCAGCAAGATGTCCGAACTGGATCACTTTCCCTCCGACGAGGAACTCTTCAACTCTCCCATCAATGCTTCATCACAGCCATCCGATTCCGGCAAAGACACCTCTCCATCCAATGCCGTCATTGATCTGGCTGCTCCAAGCTGCATCTGACACTATACTCAAAGCACTTTACACAGTGAATAGGGGACTCTCCTCATCCACCACCAGTGTGCAGCATCCAGCTGGATGATGCGACAGCAGCCATAGTGCACCAGCATGCTCCCCACTTACCAGCTATTGGTGGAGAGGAGAGAGTAGAGAGAGAGAGTAGAGAGAGAGAGCCAACTAATCAATGGGCATTATTAGGAAGCCATGATTGAGAAGGGCCAATAGGGGGAATTTGGCCAGGACACCAGGGTACACCCCTACTCTTTACGAGAAGTGCTCTGGGATTTTTAATGACCACAGTCAGTCAGGACCTCGGTTTAATGTCTCATCCGATGGACGGTGCCTTTTTTCAGTATAGTGTCCCCATCACTATACTGGGGCATTAGGACCCACACAGACCACAGGGTGAGCACCCCTGCTGGCCTTCCAAATACCTCTTCCAGCAGCAACCTTAGTTTTCTCCCATCCAGGTACTGACCAGGCTCAATCCTGCTTAGATTCAGTGGGCAACCGGTCTTGAGCTACAGGGTGATATGGCTGCTAGTCAATGCAGTTGACTCATTTGCTAATTTTGATAGCAGTCTGTCTCTCTTGAACGTAGATCCTGCAGTCTTTGGGCAATCAAAATATTACAGTCAAGAGAGAGCACACTTTTCAACCCTTAAATGCATACTTTGGGTCTTTAGTGACCCAGGACCTCATTCCTCCCCCTGTACCTCATCCATTTTTTGGAGTTATGCCCACACCTCATTAGTATTCCTCCACATTCTTCTATGAATATTGTAGAAATAAAAAAATAATAAATAAATAAATAAGTCAAAATAGTGACCAGAGATATGTAATACTGTTACAATACATATTTACACTTCTATAAATCATATTTATATGATATGGAGTTAATTAACAGAGGTTCGGGAGGAGCATGTTAATTTTAATCTGACAAATCACAGCCAATGAACAGGAGTATATAAGCCGCTGCTTACATGCTTCCTGTGACAACTCTCCTGACAAGTGGGTCCCACCCTCAAACCAGCAAGATGTCCGAACTGGATCACTTTCCCTCCGACGAGGAACTCTTCAACTCTCCCATCAATGCTTCATCACAGCCATCCGATTCCGGCAAAGACACCTCTCCATCCAATGCCGTCATTGATCTGGCTGCTCCAAGCTGAGGACACAGAGCTTCTTGCTCAGCAACCCGCACTCCAAGACATAGAAATCAGCCCTCTCCTCCGCCGTCCAGATCACTCAGATCTTCAATCTCTGCCGACCACCCAACTATACCTGTCATTTCAAAATGGACAGTTAATAAACTTTGCCAAGCTCTAGCCGCTTCTAACATCCACTTTTCTCGCAGGCTAAGCAAAATCCAATTATATGATTTATATGTCTCTTCCCAACATGACATTCCTTTTACCTCTAAAACCCCTGAAAACGTCCTTACCTTCTACCAGTTCCTCTAGACGCAACGCTCCAGCTCGTAAACACCCTGTCCGTTCACAACCCTCTGGGGTTTCAGGTACAGGCAATTACTCCCTCACCAAACTTCCATCCCGTAAAAGGCCTTCAGCCAGCGTGGTGTCGGCATCAGGCCAAGCGCCTAGCAAGCCACCACCTCTCCTTTCTCTCCCATTCCAGCCTCCACTCACTTTGCTCCCAACCACCGGGCACCCTGACACAGGAGTCTGCCCACTGCCACCGCTTGGAGTATCACCAACCTCAGAGGCTCTAAATTCTTCTCCTCAACCAGCCTTCCCTAGCTCTCTACCACTGTCCTACCCTTGGGCTTTCGGCGCAGAATCGAGCGCAAGTCTGCCTCCGCTAATGACAAATGCTCCAGCCCAAAGTTTATCTTTTCCAGCTCCTCCCCCCTCACTCTATCCTTCCTTTGGGGCTTCCCCAGGCATGAGGATGCCTCCGCCTTCAGAGCCGGCTCCACCCCCACTCCTTCTCGGTGGGCCTCAACAAGCCCGCCCCTCTACTTTCACCCTCCATTCAGCTACACCTCTAGCTATTCCCCCAAATGCAGCAGCCATGGAACCCCTGCAAGTGTCCAATAATCTCCGGACCCAGATTTTGTGAGGTGCCGATATAGACCTTTCCACTCTCCTCTCACTCTACCCCACCAACAAGCCACAATGCCTTTTGGATTGCAGCGACTTTTCGGTAATGCTAAAAAACACAAAAATTGCCTCCACTTGTACTCTCCTTGGCAGAATTCTTTAATTCATTCAGCCATTATACAGAAGTTATTTTCTCTGTGTTTCCACACAGATGACGTGAGCTAAATGATTATATGGCGGTCATTGCAGAGCTCTCTCTCTCTTTCGGTGGCAGTCATTTCTACACCTACCATAAAATGTTCTCTGCCAAATGCGCTGTTCAAGTTGTGCAGTAGAACCAGTGTCCATACTGGGAAGCCCTCGACTTAGATCTCCATAACAGAGTTTTCCTGGGCTGCCGCAGCATTTCCTGCACAGTATGTAGAACATCAGACCATCAAACTGATGCCCTCTCATAAATTATAACCTTCCCACCAGGTCAGCACAAAGATCCAAAAACTCTACCAGATACGTCCCATGCCCCTCCAACAACCCTCCCCTCGATCAACCAGATCGCGATTTCGGAGGAAGGGTAGTAAGAGTTTCAAATGGCAGACAAGTTTGCAACAACTTCAATGAGTTTGGTTGCCCTAGGCAATGCTGTCATTTCCTGCATGTCTGTTCCCATTGCGCCGGCACGCATGCCCACCCTATCTACCCTGTATCGAAACCTTTCAAAAATAAAAATCTTAACAAATATCTCAGCACTCCTGTCAATATTTCTTCTCTTGCTAAAAAACTTGCAAACCATCCCGATGCCCAATTTACAAACTACCTCCTGAATGGTTTAAAATCTGGCTTCATCCCCGGGCTAGAAAGCTTGCCCTCCACTGGCGTTATTTGCAATAATTTGCAATCCGTGCTAGCTGAACCTGAAGTGGTGGATGAACTAATCCATAAAGAGCTAAAATCAGATTTTATGATCGGCCCGTTCGAAGCCTCCCTTTCAAAAACTTCCACATCAGCCCTATAGTGGTAGCGACTAGAAAATCCTCAGGCAAAAAAACGCATCATCATCGATCTTTTCGGCCCCGCACGAATCCCAATACTCAAGCATTAACAGCTTAATTCCTCTTGAATTATATTCTCTCCACTACCACATTGTCGACCAAGCCATCCAAATGATAAACAATGTTGGAAAAGGAGCCTGGCTAGCTAAAGTCGACATCACTTCTGCGTTTAAAATAATGCCCATGCATCCTGATTTCTGGCAACCTTTCGGAGATCGCTGGCAAGAGAATTATTATTTTTCCGTCTGTCTCACATTTGGATGTAAAAGCAGCCCCAAGATTTTTGACTTATTGTCTGAAGCTATCTGCTGGATCTTGTCAAATAATTACTCCGTTCCCCACTTAATTCACCTACTAGATTCACCAACCAACTCTTGTCCCTCTATACAGATTTTGGGGGGAAGAACAATTCAGAAGCATCCGCCAAGCCAATTTACCATTCCCATTACCATTAATAATGCCACCGAATCAGGAAATCTTTAAAAACTCCCTCAAAGCTTAAAGCGTTAACACATGAACTGTATGATAAGGCTATTAACATTTGGGCATCCTAATGAAATTCTGTTAGACAAACAACTATTTAGACTCTTAGATGCTTGTGTTATTTGTAGCTCAATATGTGTTTGACAGTCAGTTCATGGAAGTAATTAATCCCCTTATATCATTTGTTGCATCGTCTCTTTGATATATGACAAATTATACATCACAGTATAACAGAATATATTCTATTATTTTCTAACTGTCTTGAAAATGCTTTGAAAATGTTACACTGTCTAGGCATTTTGTAGATCCATTCGTGATAGATATCTGTGCCGGGTTGCTAAAGACCTGAGTTATTTAATGTTTGGTGAAACACCCATGCATTTAAGGGTTAAAAGCAACAACGTAATCCTTAAATGCATACCTTGGGTCTTTAGAGAACTGGGACCTCATTTCAACCCTCTGTACCTCATCCATTTTTTGGAGTTGTCCCCAAACCTCTTCAGTATTCCTCAATCTATCTCCTATAAATAGTGTAAAAAAAATCAATAAAAAAATAAAAATCTAAATTGCAACTAATTTAAATATATATATATATATTATGGTTTAAGAACCAAAAGTGTTTTTTTTATTTTTTCGCACTTTCATAAATTATATTTTTTTATGATTATTTCATATTTATTTACATTTACTATCACTGGATATCTATTTATGTGTTAATTACAAGAGAAATCTGTACTATCATCATACAAATAAACACTATATCATGTTGATTTTCTGTGCAACAATGAATTATCAACAATGGTGAATGATCAGTATTCCATATGCATTTACACATATATATTATACTTGCTATTTCTTACTCAAGGTGGCGCTGATGTTTCAGTGATTTAATTCATTTACATTTGACTTTGCTAGCTGACATACACAGCAAAATCACCAGAGTTAAAATCCTGGTGTTACAGTGTTTTAGAGTAGAGCAGGGGTCTGCAACCTATGGCAAGGAGGAGTAATCATTGGCACGCCAGCATCAGCGAGAGAGGAGCAGACTGAATCTATTTTATTCATATAAATTCCGCACCTGCATTCCAATCTATATCCTGATGTAATCCTTTCTCATGATCACGCAGCATGTTATTTTGAGCTGAATGGGAGGCTAAACAAAAAGTTAAAATGTGACGGGACTGCAGTATACCCAACAGACTCGTGCAGCGCGTGCAAGCCATTCGTGCATCACGAGCCGGCAGCGCTTCAAGTTCGGTTAATCCCGCTTTGCTTCAGTCAGGCTGCGTGGATGACAGCCTACATTCCATGTTTCATTTGTTTCTTTTTGCTTTCATAACAACACGTGATGTAATAAGGAAACACCACTATTAATCCTTGAGAATTTAAACCCAGCATACAGGTAAACCCTCCTTAAACCATAGTCACACTCTAAATTACATTAAAAGATTAAAAGAGAAAACATAAACCCATATCGTGGGGTTAAAAAATATTCAAAGTCTATTCAAAATATAAATTAAACCTGGAAATAAAGTTTTAGGATTTTGTAGGTGCAATTCACCGAAAAGGGCTAAATAGTTAATCTGCTTGTGATGCGTGAATGGCTTGCACACTTGTGTCTCGTCACACTTTAATAGTGTTTATCCTCCCATTCAGCTGATCAAAACATGCTGCATGAACATGAGGAAGGATTACGTCAAGATGTAAATTAGAATGCAGGTGCGAAAAACTTCATATAAATAAAATATCCTGCTCCTCTCTCGCTTTTGCTTGCGTGCTAGTGATTATCCCTCTGTGTGATTTTGAAAAATGTATGACATTATATGAGAAATATTTAAGATTCCACACAATTTCGTGATCAGTAATCAAATAAACAAATTTGTGACATGAACTGTGTTAATTCATTTCGTACAAAAGGACAGCTGTTCGTTGGTGATGTCATTGTTCCATGAACATTTGCTGCTTGTCAAAACTGAACAACAGCAGCCAACGGTCAATGGAAAAAATACAGCCTCATCACTGCTGCCTTTAAATACCGAGTGCGCCTCTCCTTGGGAGACTGGTCTCTACTTGCTGGTGTCTTCGTGGGTCCAGGAACGGAGTGGGGAGGATCCGGTATGAGTTAGATGAGACGCTGGGGATTGGAGCATGTGTTGCGGCCGAAGGGCCAGGATGCCGGGCTGCTTTTTTCCTCAAGTACTGAGGCCAAGGGAAGCCATGCTGCTCCAGTTAACTTGCTGCCCCCTCATGCCTCGGACCAATAAACTGCTTATATTTTACTGCTTATCTTGACCAGCTGTTTTGGAGATTTCAGTCTTTCCCCATTCAAGCAGATAGGAGCTGCACTTTCATGACGCTTATTTACATAGAAAAAACAACTGCCCAAACTGCAGAAGAGTGTTCCAAAGATGGCTGCCGCGTGGACTGACTTACCTTGAAAAAGAGACTTTGTTGAAAGGATCCGGAAATATGTTTGGACCGTTCTAATTTCCTTGCTTTTGTTTACATTGTTGAAATGGTCTATATAGCTACATGTTGGGATTTAATAGCTATTTTATCTGTAAATTGGGTTGACTATCAAGTTCATGTGGCATATATGTTTTACTTATTTTTTATTTATATATTTGGCCAATATATTTATTGTATTTTTTTCTTATAAACTTATCATATACAGATGTAATTCAAAACCAAAATGAACAATCTTTTCCAACTCCTCTTACCCAATAGTGCAGTCAAGCATAAATATCAAAACAGGTAGCTGCAAGCTGAAAAAAAAAAATAAATTATTTTTTTTTTATTTTGTTTTTATAAAAATAATTACATTTACAATAATACAAATTATGAGAGTGGTTAATTTTCCTCCAGTCTAAGCATTCATTATGCTACATGTTACATGTTATATTGCTATCCTCTTCTTGTGTTACATGAAGTTCTTCCATATGTTCAATATATTTTCCCCAGTTCTTATTAAACAGAAATGGCTTTTTTTAAAACTGAACATTATTTTCTCGATTGGAACATAAGAGGATATTTCTCTAAGCCACATGGCTACATTAGGAGGTTCAGTCAAATTCCACTGTACAGCAATACATTTCTTTGCCGCTATCAGGCCATCTTTATAAACTGTAAATTTACCCCAGTTGTAGAACCGATTCATCCCCAGTAAAATAAATCTTGGATCAAACAGAAGCTTAACCCCAGTGACTTCCTTAATAATATGTAGAATTCTCTCCCAATATTCCTTTAATTTTGCGCATGCCCAAAACGTGTAGTAGTATGCCCACCTCAACTTTACATCTAGGGCAGTATTCCAAATAAGTGTCACCTATCTTGTTTAATAATAATGTTAAACTGAATGGATCTGTCTACTGTTATGTATATGAAACTTTTTGAGCATTTTTACAAATAGATTCCCAGATCTCTTGTTCAAAAACACATTCCAAGTCTTTTTCCCGTTTAGATTTAAAAATTGGTGTATCTTCACCACCTAAATCAATTAGATTGGCATATAATGTATATGCTATACAAGGCCTTTGGGCTCCTTTTTTTTCTCTTATTACTTTATCTATTGGAAGTGAGGAAAGAGGTAATAAGTGACCATGTAGTAATGTAATCTCGCACTTGGAAATACTTAAAGAAGTGTTTAATGGGAATAACCTTGTACTTAGCTGCTTGAATGTCATAAGTGTGTCTCCCTCATATAAGTCACCAAAGACCTGAATTCCTTTATTAAACCAATGTTGTGTTAATCCATCTTTAAGTGCATCTGGAAGATCAGGATTAGAATGAAATTGAGAGTTATCATAGATTTTGAATGACCATTTGTATTTTTTCTTAATATCTGACCCCACCTCGCAGTTGAATCTGACAAAAGGGTTGCTGACATCCCTCACAACATAGGTCAGGGGGATAAATAATACGTTTTATTTATTGTACAAATTTGTAGCTGTAGTGTTTGTGTTAAACTGTGGTTAGGCGCTCTTCACGGTTGTACAGTCTTGCCGCCAGTGTCTCATGTGCAAACCCTCAAAACTGCTGCTTTAAAACTGCATTCATCGATGTACTGGTGGATTTATAAATTATATATACGTAGGCCAGGGGCGGACTGGCCATAGGGAGAACCGGGACTTTTCCCGGTGGGCCAGCCACGAAACGGGGCCGAACAGGTGGCGATAAGCTGAAACGGGCTGCCGCGTTATGCCGAACGGGCCACAAAACTGCACCGTGATATGCAGAAAAGGACAGGGACAACCCCTAGCTCAGCAAGTAAAGACGCTGACTATCACACCTGGAGATGCAAGTTTGAATCCAGGGCATGCTGAGTGACTCCAGTCAGGCTTCCTAAGCAACCAATTGGCCCGGTTGCTAGGGTGGGTAGGGTCACGTTGGGTTAACCTCCTCATGGTCGCTATAATGTGGTTCTCACTCTCAGTGGGGCTCGTGGAGAATTGTGCGTGGATGCTGCGGAGAATAGCGTGAAGCCTCCACACGTTCTAGGTCTCCACAGTAACGTGCTCAAAAAGCCACATGACAAGATGCACAGATTGACTGTCAAAGACACGGAGGCAACTGAGATTCATCCTCTGCCACCCGGATTGAGGCGAGTCACTACACCACCACAAGGACCTAAAGCGTATTGAGAATTGGGCATTCCATATTGGGGAGAAAAAGGGGAGAAAAAAAATCACTGAAGGCAAGTGCTCTTGTTCTTGGCTTTTCATTTGAAAGTATATTATTTGGTGTTATTGTTATCATGCCTTTTTTGTCTGTAGTGCAAGGCTAATTTGATTTACTCACTGGAGCAGACTTGACCTAAACATTTTGGCTAATTTTATGTTGCTTTCACCTATCAAAAAATCCATTCCGCAGAATTCCACAGATTTTCCTTCAAAAACAGCACAGAAATTGTGGAAAAAAGTCAGCAGATTCTGTCTGGGCCTGCAAAAGACCCAAAACAGAAGTGCAAGAGAATGAATTTGAGGCAACATCAGCAAAGGAGGTGACACAAACTGCTAATTAACTTCTCATGTGTTTTGATAGTCCATTAGTTATTACTATTCCAAATGTGATGTGTTGCTCTGTTATCAAATAGCATTCTAAATTAGTACAATCCTCCTTCTTTTGCAGAAAACAATGCAAGGTATTTTAAAGGATGTTTTAATGTTTTTCTAAAAGATAATTGATGCCTGACACTGTAATTTAATGGAAATGGATTTTGATCAATGAAAGTGAAATGATCCTGTTTTGGCTAAATATTTCAGGAGCACTTCTATGATGCAGAAAGTGGGAGTGGATATCTTCCTTGGCTCCTGAAAACCGTGCAGAGAAACACATCTTGTCATACTGAAAAAAGAATGATCCTAACTCTCCTCAATGAGGTTCAAATGTCAAGAGAGTCACTAGCTTGGAGCAGCATTCTGCCAGAGAGGCCATCTCACTTCTTGCCCATACAGCAATTGAAGCAGCTGTGTTTGAAGAGGTGAGGGAGACATTTCCCATCATCAAGAACTTGTTCACAATGCAGATACAACAACAGATATTCTAAAAACATACAGGTGACTGTTCCTTCCCATGTATAGGACATGTCTAATTCTGATAAATGTTATTCAAGGTCAATCAAGACTTCATTCTTCTCTTCGATGTTGAAACATCCTCCAAGCTCTTGGAGAGGTGGGACAGTCAATAACTTTTTAAGCCAAAAATTATCCAAGAAGTGAGATGCCTGACTCCAACACCTGCTGTTCATCACCTCCTGATATCAGCTGAGAAAACCCAGAGAATGCCATTGATTCTAGTAAGTTGAAATGGTCAAAGTTAATATTAAGTCGGATCAGACTCATTATTGTTGAAGTCTTCTCATTCCAGTCTAGAGCACAATATTCTCACTTCTGTCAAAGCAGAGATTGTGTCAGTTGTTTTTTTTTTTTTTTTGCTCTTGTTTTACTACAGCCTGAAACAATGATTTGTCCACACTGCTGTTGCTGATTAACCTTCTACAAACTGCTGGATGAAAGATGGCTACAAAAACAAGTGCCTCTGATGCAGCTGATAGACTTGTGGTGTTTCATAAGGAAATATGATTGTGCAACAAAGCTGATTTTATTTTGTCACCCTCAGTGTCCAAGCATAAAATCGCAACATCTCTTTAAGTCTCTTTCATGGATTTTCATCCTTGCAATCAACAGTTTAAGCCTTGAAATGTAATTACTAACTCACGAAGTCAAATGTATAGAATTAATCTTTTATCTTAAGGAGAGAGAACATGTTTAACAACGTCTTGTAGTTTCACTTTGATAATGGTGAGAAATCCAGGCCCAAAGTTTTTTTTGTGTCTTATCAGGTCTTTTTACAATTTCCTGGAAAATAGTGAGTAACTCGTTACTTTCACAAATGACATAATAGATGTGTACTCCCCTATATTCCATTACATAATACACATTGAACATGTACTACAGAATTATTATTATTATTATTATTATTATTATTATTATTAATGGAAATTCTGTTATCATTCACCATCATGTTGTTCCAAACCCGTATGACTTTCTTTCTTCCATCCAACACAATAAGGAGATATTAGACAGAATGTTTGCCTGAGTCACTATTTACTTTCAGTGAATGTGTTTTTTTTATTATTATTTATATATTTTGAAAGTGAATGGTGACTGAGACTGTCAGTCCCTAACATTCTGTCTAACATATTTTGTGTTCCACATAATACAAAGCATCACACTGGTTTGGAACAACATGAGGGTAGAGAAATTATGACAGAATATTAAATTATGGCTGAGCTATCACTTTAAAGAGATAGTTTACCCAAAAATGAAAATTCTCTCATCATTTACTCACCCTCATGCCATCCCAGATGTGTATGACTTCCTTTCCTCTGCAGAACACAAATTAAGATTTTTAGAAGAATATTTTAGCTCTGTAGGCCAAAATTTTGATGCTCCAAAAAGCATGTAAAGGCAGCATAAAAGTAATCCATAAGACTCCAGTGGTTAAATCCATGTATTCAGAAGTGATATGATAGGTGTGGGTGAGAAACAGATCAATATTTGTCATTTTTTGCTAGACAGCAGGGGGCGATATGCAGAGAACAATGTGAATCACCAAAAACACAAGAAGAAGAATGTGAAAGCGATCTGTTTCTCTGTTTCTCATCCACACCTATCACATCACTTCTGAAGATACTGATTTAACCACTGGAGTCTTATGGATTACTTTTATGCTGACTTATGTTTGTTTGTTTAGCTTTAAAATGTTGCCACCCATTCACTTGCATTGTATGGACCTACAGAGCTGAGAAATTCTTCTAAAAATCTTCATTTGAGTTCAGCAGATGAAAGAAAGTCATATACATCTGGGGTGGCAAGAGGGTGAGTAAATAATGAGAATTTTCATTTTTGGGTGAACTATCCCTTTAAGGGCTCTTGTCAGATCTGGATTAATTTGTCAATAAGAGTAGAGGTTTGGAAACATTTCTAGTAATTATTACAGTGAAAACATGAAAATGTCCCACAAGGACATAATATATAATGCTGAAATATAAACCAAAGCAAGATCATGCTTTATGAATGCCTTCTTTAGCTATTTCATAACTTTTAAAGTCCTGTTTGGAGTCTTATTTCAGTGTAGTTACAGTTTTCAGTGTCATAAGTATTTACATCATTAGTTCTGTACAACAGTACCACCGCTCTCTAAATGCAGAGTACACAGTCTAGTGTGCTGGGCACCAACCCCGTTCATGGAACACTCGCTGTGTCTGAAACCGCCCCCTATCCACTATATAGTGCACTATTTCGGGTGTCACTCATTCTTTGTGTTGTGCGTGCAGGCGTAGGAGCAGTGGCTGAGGCATCTTCATTCTCAGCAGGCTTGGAGGTTGGGGGGCATCTCCTCATCTGTGTCACTTCCCTTATTGTCAAAATATCCCTCCTCCTCATCAGAATTAAAAAAATATTTCTCTGATATGTAAATTTTCTTTTTAAAGCGGACATCTTTTTCTGTGGCAATTGTGTAAATAAAACTGTAAATAAATCAAATTAACTCAAGTTGTGTGTGTAAAATAGATGACGAGCTCCGATGCGAGTCTGAGGTAAAAGTGACATGCCGTGATGTCACTTGTCACTGGGGGAAAGGGAATACTAGTGACAGGCTAAGGCCATAGCCATGATTTTATTTTTTTATTGCAGTGCAGACTTCAGAGTCCAGAGCCTGTCTGATAATATACACTAGTGGTCAAAAGTTTTGAAACACTTACTCATTCTTTATTATAATATTTTTATTTTTTTTTATTTTATTTTTTTTCTCTTCACAATTTAGAATAATAGTAAAGTCATCAAAACTATGGAATAACATAAATGGAACTATGGGAATTATGTTGTGACTAAACAAAATCCAAAATAAATCAAAACTGTGTTATATTTTAGCATCTTCAAAGTAGTCACCCTTTGCCTAGAATTTGCAGACATGTACTCTTGACATTTTCTCAACCAACTTCTTGAGGTATCACCCTGGGATGCTTTTTAAACAGTATTGAAGGAGTTCCCATCTATGTTGGGCACTTATTTGCTGCTTTTCTTTATTATTTGGTCCAAGTCATCCATTTCAAAAACTTGTTTTGTAATGAAATAAATTAAAATGGTGGCACAATTATATTTTTGTCAACAAAACTAATTTCAAACATTTAAGCATACACCTTCAGATCAAAAGATTTTTAAGATCATGAGAAACATTTCAGTCAAGTGTTTCAAAACTTTTGACTGGTAGTGTATATCTATACACAGATTCACAATTAAAAATAATTCACAACATAAAAAGATTCATGTGAATAAAACATTGCGTTTGAAAGGTGACTGTTTTTCTCGCTGTTGTTATAGACACAAGTGTGTAGATATGTGCTGGAAACTTGTATTCTAATACTTCTGTGTTTATTTGAATACAATAAACATATCCTGTGGTTGAAAAGACTGTTCGAACAGCTGTTTTAGACATAAATGACATAGCGCTTCACCAGTCCCTCTCTCTATAGCAACGGCAGCTATACAGCAACACGAAAGCAGATTTGGTGAGTTTCTCATCTAGTTAGTCCGCTGTTATACACAGTGTGGATATGAACAGTAAACTTGTCTTCTTCAGTTTTTTTTTATTTATTTTTTTTTATTAATTTTTTATATGTAACATAAAATAAAATATCCTGTAGCAGAAAAGAGTTCAACTGTTCGAGCAGCTGTTTTAGACATTTAAATGACAAGCGCTTAGCCAGTCACTCTCTGTGGCAGTGGCAGCTTCGCAGCGCGAAAGCCTGTTTTAATTTTAAATGTTGCAAGTCGAAGACGTCAGACAAAAACGTTCTAATCACATGGGTGTGATCATACGCCCCAGGGACCACTCTGGAATGATCACCAGTTTGACTGTACCTGTCAAAGGGTTAAGAGACGAAAAACTGGAAAGGTTAAAACAGATGTTTGTTTGTTTTTCATTTGTAGTCATGCTGCAGCATTAATGAGCATCTAAATACAAACACAAAGTCATCTTCTGGTCATGGGGAGAAGTGGAGACAATATTGACAACTACTACATCGCCATGGATAGGAAGCGTATCCCTTGTCAAGTGGCTAGTTCTCAGGGTGCTTTTGATGAACTTTCTAATGTTCACTTTGTTTTTAACCTATCCTGTGATGACGCTGTGGTCAACTTCTACTTTTTTCTCCATACAACTGTCTACAAGATAGATGTTGGCAAAACAAAAGAGTCTCCAAGAGTGAACTGAGCGTAATGCTATGCAGTGAGCATTACTATGCATTCAGAGTGGGTAATTTACAGGATGCTGTTGTTCATGCTGAAAACCTTAAGCATTATGAACTTTTCGACATTCAAAATGCCTATGGACCAAGTGAGAACATGCATGTTGTGCCTTTGCACTGTTTTTTTCTAGACAGTGTAATGTGTGAATTGTTGTAAGAAAACTGCAATTGTTTTACATATTTACATTGAAAACATTGAACGTGAACAAGACATTTAAAAAAAGTAATTGTGAAATGTTTCATTAAAACAAAAATGAAATGTTGAAGTGCATTGTTTTTGTGAGTTAATTAGGTCTAAACCTACAAGGACCAAAAAACTTGTTAAAATTGTATTATTGAGTATGACTATGGTAATGACATAATGGCATAAATAATTATTAATACACATTAACACTGACTGTTATTCTTTAAAAGTAATTATTTGTAAGTAATTTTTATTTCTATAGCACCTTTCTAGAAAAGACATCACAAAGTGCTTAAAATCCACAATATAAAAACAAGGAAGCATAAAAAAAAAAAAAAAACATAAAAAAAAAAAAAAAAAAAAAAACAAGACAAAACAAATTAGACAAAAGCAATTTTAAACAAGTGGGTTTTTAGCTGCTTTTTAAAAATGACCAGAGAGTTCACAGATCTAAAATCCAAAGGGAGAGCATTCCACAATTTGGGAGCAACAACCTGAAAGGCACAGTCACCTTTAGTCTAGAGCGAGGGACAGCTAACAAGTCCTGTTCCAAAGATCTCAGATTCCTGCTGGAGTTATAAGGTTGCAACAACTCTTTTATATAAGCAGGAGCTTGACCATGCAAAGCTCTAAACACCATCACAAGAATTTTAAATTGAATTCTAAACTTAACGTCCTGGTTACTTGCGTAACCTCCGTTCCCTGATGGAGGGAATGAGATGTTGTGTCGATGTAGTGACACTAGGGGTCACTGTTTTTTGATAAAAGGCCAATGAAAATTGGCGAGTGGTATTTGCGTGCAACTCCCCCAGACATACGGGTATAAAAGGAGCTGGTATGCAACCACTCATTCAGGTTTTCATTCAGGTCCGGCCATTTCGGAAGGTAGTTCAGCGTTGTGGCAGGAGGGACACAACATCTCGTTCCCTCCATCAGGGAACGGAGGTTACACAAGTAACCAGGACATTCCCTATCTGTCACTCACTCGATGTTGTGTCGATGTAGTGACACTAGAGGTCCCTATACAAAACGCCACAATTGGCTGAACTGTGTTATGTGAACTGGTGGTGTGTGACGGGCAGACAACTGTGTGCCTTGTAGCCAGCACACCAGGCGGACACGTAACCTCCCCCAACATAGTTATGAGTGTCGAACGGCCCTTTGGGGACAAGTTGACTACCCAAAGATAGAGACAGGCTAGCCCAGTTGTGGCCTCTTTTCTCTTTTTTTTTTCATTCCCTAAAAAAAAAGGGGGATTATCCGACTGGGCCGATCAGGTCTATTCGGGGGCTGTCCCTCCCAAGGGGAGGACACTGCGGAAACCATACCTCACCCAGAGAGAGGGGGGGATATTTAAGTGAAAAATACGTCACATGGTCTTGTCGATCATGTGGAGAAGTCTCATGGTAGATCCTACCCAACGGGGGAGGAGTTACTACAAACATGGAGACTGTGGCAGAGGGGGCTCTGCCCAAGGATGCCAACAGGGAAGCAAATTAGCGGAAGATATACATCGCATGGGGTTACCTTACAGGGAACCGCCACATGCGGAGCACCTACCCCAGAACAGGGCTCTTAGTTAGGACGTGTACTGGGCCAGCAGCGAGTCTCTCTGAAAACTCGACTGCCACAGGGCTCGGAGGAAGTCAACAAGGGAACATAGTTTGTGAACACTACTGGGAATTAATGGTGCACGTCTTCAGCTCAGAGGAGGTGAAAGGCGCTATGTGCAAGCGACACACCCTGCCGGCTATCCCGGGCTTATCCACTACCCGGGACGAAAACGGTTCCACCCTGAGGTTGTAGAACCTTGCAAGGTGTTGGGTGTTGCCCAGCCCGCTGCTCTGCAAATGTCTGTTAGAAAGGCACCCCTGGCCAGGGCCCAGGAGGCCGCTACACCCCGGTAGAATGGGCTTGTAACCCTACCGGGGGCGGCACGTCCTGGGCGTGATATGCCATCGCTATGGCGTCAATGAGCCAGTGGGCGATCCTCTGCTTGGAGACAGCGCTTCCTTTCTACTGTGCACCAAAGTAGACAAAGAGCTGCTCAGAGATACTAAAGCTCTGCGTGTGATCCAAATAGATGCGTAAAGTGCGCACCGGACACAGCAATGACAGGGCTGGGTCTGCCTCCTCCTGAGGCAGCGCTCACAGATTCACCACCTGGTCCCTAAAAGGGGTCGTGGGAACCTTGGGCACATAGCCCAGTCAGGGTCTCAAGATCACGTGAGAGTAGCCCGGACCGAACTCCAGGCACGTTTCGCTGACAGAGAACGCTTGCAGGTCTCCTACCCTCTTGATGGAAGTGAGTGCAGTCAGGAGAGCAGTCTTCAAGAAGAGTGCCTTAAGCTCAGCTGACTGCAAAGGCTCAAAGGGGGCTTTCTGTAGACCCTGAAGAACTACAGAGAGATCCCATGAGGGAACGAGGCATGGTCTGGAGGGGTTCAGCCTCCTGATGATCAGGTTGCGATTCCGTAAGGACTTACTGTCCACTGTGTTGTGGTGTGCTGCTATAGCAGCAACGTATACCTTCAAGGTGGAAGGGGACAGCCGCCCTTCCAACCTCTCCTGCACATCTCTGGGGGTCTTCCCGTCGGGAAGAACACCACTTAGCGAACAGATGCCACTTAAAGGCATACAGGTGCCTCGTAGAGGGGGTAGACCACTTAGGTCTTCTGCATCCTGTCCAGAGGCCAGACATGGAGATTCCAGAGGTCTGGTCATGGGTGCCAGATGGTGCCCCATCCCTGAGAAAGAAGGTCCTTCCTCAAGGGAATTCGCCGTGGGGGGCTGTGGCGAGGAGCGTGAGGTCCGAGAACCATGTCTGGGTGGGCCAGTAGGGTGCTACCAGGACGACCTGCTCCTCATCCTCCCTGACCTTGCACAGAGTCTGTGCAAGTAGGCTCACTGGGGGAAACACATATTTGCGCAGGCCAGGGGGCCAGCTGTGTGCCAGCACGTCTATGCCGAGAGGTGCCTCGATCAGGGTGTACCAGAGCGGGCAGTGGGAGGATACTTGGGAGGCAAACAGGTCTACCTGTGCCTGTCCGAATCGACTCCAGATCAGCTGGACCACCTGAGGGTGGAGTCTTCACTCTCCCCTGAGGGTAACCTGCCGTGACAACACGTCCGTTGCATTGTTGAGGTCGCCCGGGATGTGAGTGGCTCACAGCAACTTGAGGTGCTGCTGACTCCAGAGGAGGAGACGGCGGGCGAGGTGTGACATACAACGAGAGCGCAGACCGCCTGGGCGGTTGACATATGCTACTGTTGCCGTGTTGTCTGTCCGAACTAACACGTGCTTTCCCTGGATCAACGGCCGGAACTTCCGCAGGGCGAGCAGAATTGCAAGCAACTTGAGGCAGTTGATGTGCCAACGCAGACCTGGGCCTATCCATAAGCCGGTGGCTGCGTGCCCATTGCAAACAGCACCCCAGCCCGTTTTGGAGGCATCTGTCATGACCATGACATGCCTGGAGACCTGCTCTAGGGAAACGCCTGCCTGTAGAAACGTGAGGTCGGTCCAAGGGCTGAAGAGGCGGTGACAGACCGGCGTGATGACCACGCAATGTGTCCCGTGGCGCCATGCCCATCTCGGAACTCGAGTCTGAAGCCAGTGCTGAAGCGGTCTCATATGCATCAACCCGAGCAGTGTGGCCACCGCTGAGGATGCCATATGCCCCAGGAGCCTCTGAAAGAGTTTCAGTGGAACCGCTGATTTCTGTTTGAACTTCCGACTGTGCGCGCTCGTTCGTGAGGCACGCTGTCAACGAGACTGAGTCCAACTCCAAACAGAGAAAAGAGATGCTCTGAACCGGGAGGAGCTTGCTCTTTTCCCAGTTGACCCGAAGCCCTAATCGGCTGAGGTGCGAGAGCACCAGGTCCCTGTGTGCACACCACACATCCTGAGAGCGGGGTAGTGAGGGTGGGGAAGCTGAAAGATTGGGACCGGGCAGTAAAAATTGCCTCCCACGACCTTGTCAGCTCTTCATACACTTCTGGGAAGAAAGGAACGGGGGCGGGGCATGGCATTGAGCGGCGCCGCGAGCCCAGGAACCAATCATAGAGCCACGAGGGTTCAGGGGAGAGCGGAGGGTTCCACTCTAGCCAGACGCTCGCGGCTGCCCGAGAAAGCATGTCATCATCTCCGTGTCAGCCTGTGACTGGGCGACCACACCTGAAGGGAGGAGCCCAGCTGAGGCTTCCGCGTCTGACTGGACGAGCCCATTCTCCAATGCTGTGCTCGAGAGCTCACCACTTCCGCGGGCTCCGAATAAGAGGTCGAACTCGCTGTGAGACGAGCTGGCGGACTCATCCAGAAGCCCGATCAGGGCAGACAAGCGTGCTGGGGAATGGGAGGTCCGCGGGGGCTACCCGGTGGAGGCGGTCCCATTGGGGTCCCCAAATCGCCCCCAGTGCTAGCTGTGCTGGCCTCATACCTGTGGGTAGAAGGACCGAGGCGGGGAGCCTCTGGGGTGGCTTGCTTTCTTACGAAGGTAAGCCGCGACCGCATCGTTGCCATGGACATGTTCTCGCAATAAGTACATGACCCATCCACGAATGCTGTCTCCGCGTGAGCAGTGCCCAGACACGAAAGACAGTGATCGTGACCGTCAGAAGGCAAGAGATAACGAGCGCAACCAGGAATAACACACAAAGTAAAGGCATCTTTAAAAAGACGCGTCTATAAAAAGACATTTCGTGTGTGCCGCTCTTTTAGAGATATATACTCTTTTAAAGAAATATACTCCTTTATTTCTGCCAAAGCACCCAGGGGCATTCTCTGCAGTACACCAGTGCAGAGGAGGGAGAAGCCACTGAAATGCGCCGTCAGATCCAGCAGAGGTGAATGAACAGTCGTGGGAATTCAGCTCAGTGAGCATGACCGTTCGGCTCCGAAGAGAAAATCTGAATGAGTGGTTGCATACCAGCTCTTTTTATACCCGTATGTCTGGGGGAGTGGCATGCAAATACCACTCGCCAATTTTCATTGGCCTTTTATCAAAGACCAGAGGTGTCTTGGGCTCCCAAGAGTGACCCCTAGTGTTACTACATCGACACAACGTCGAGTGAGTGACAGATAGGGAACTGGGAGCCAATGTAAAGAAATTAAAAATGTTGTTACATGTGATCTCTTTGATGACTTAGTTAAAAGTTTGGCAGCAGCATTTTGAACCACTTGTAATCATTTAAAGGATGCATTATTAAGACAAGTAAAAAGAGAACTGCAATAATCAAGGCGAGAGGAAATGAACGCATGTTGCCTTTGTTGCCTTTTACACTGTAATTTGTTTCATCTACTGAATCAAGTGTTAGATTAACACTCGTAATTCAAACTAAATCTGTGAGAGTTAGGTGTTTAAAACTGAGGAAGTTGTTTTACTCGCAGAAGAGTTAGATTAACACTGATTGGAGTTATTGTATTAACTCTGTGAGAGGTAGGCATTCAAATCTGAGGTAGTGTTTTTTACTCAAGTGTTAGATTAACACTCGTAGGAGTTATCAAATTAACACCATGAGAGTTAAATGTTCAACTCTGAGGTAACTGTTAATTTGTTAACACTTGTAACAGTGTTAATTTAACTCTGGCCAGTGAGAAATATATAAACACCAGGAAAGTGTTCAAATGAACTCTCACAGAGTTCAATTATCACTGGCGATTTTACTGTGTAGAACCAACACTGAAGTAAACTATAGCAAGTGTAACACATGAACAGTATGAAATGACTATTGTCATTTGGGTGTACTAACAAAATAATGTAAATTGTTCATCTATTTAGACTCAATAAGTGCCGGAGAAAATACATATGTTGCTAAATATGTGTTTGACAGCCAGTTGCAGGGGCGGACTGGCCATAGGGAGAACCGAACGTGGCCAAATGGCCGAACAACACCCCCCATAAATTTGGTAAATTACCGATACAATAAATAGCGCAGAATTGTATAGAATATTCCTCTTCCTAGTGCTGCTGTACAGTTCTAGGTAGATTAATTCTGAATTGTAATCTGGTACTGGTTACAAATTACATGACTAAAATCGTAGTCAGTAACATCATCTCTTTGATTACATTTTAAAGTAATCTAAACTTTTGGATTACTTCTAACCTAATCTTGTCTATTTGATGTCACTCGCATTTGAATAGGATAAGCTTGTACCATTCTGACAATGTTGCTTAAATGCATTAAAGAAAACTTATTTAATTGATCAAATGGATGAGAATCGATATGATTAATATCATCCTATTTGTCTGTTTCTGAGTAAAAAAAAAAACAAGGCACAGCATCCATGTGTGGAAACAGATCAGACAAGTTATATTTGTGTATTAACATCATAAAAAGCAGTCTCAAAGACTTAAGTAAGGCTAAGGCTAACAGTCTTAAGGCTCAGTAATAGAACAAATATAAGCAGCTGAATACTTTTAAATCTCACAGTGGCCTGTTTAAAATGTTCAGATCCAAAAAGACATTCTAGGAAGCACAGAAAAAAACACAAATGAGGAATGTTGCTCCATGACAAGCTCTGGACAAGGGTGCTGCCCTGCCATTTGATTTCATTGCAGTGTGTGCCTTTGGGAAGATGGCTGTCTGTTGTGTGTGTGTGTTTTTTTTTTTTTTTAACCTTAAGAGGGCGTTTAGAAATCTCTGAAGGATTTTACCAGGTGCAGTTCTCTTCCCTTCGGGGCACATCCCAAACACAGGGATAAGTCAAAACCACTGCATGACAGAATGAGTCACCCTCTTGCCCTTAAGGCAGATAGCTAGCATAATGTCACCCAGAATTCCTGAACTTTTACTAAGGTTGGAGAAAGGTTACATAATCAGTTATACATATCATTTTGTAATTTACCAAAAGGCACAGAAATCAGCAGGATCAAACCAAAGTTGGTTGACCATGCTCTGTTTTCATTTAGCCTATGATAATGGCCCTCAAGATTATTGACTTTGGCTGAAAAAGAGTTACTGGCAAAGTGCAACCTGTCACAAATTTTCTCAACCTCTTCCTGGCAGAAGTCACATCTGTTCATGGCTAATTGGCTATATATAAATCTTCTGTATTCCTCAGCAACTGCAATATTCTCCTTGCAGATCAGGCAGGTAGCAGTCCCAGAACAGAAACATCACGAGTTGCTCTTATTGGTCAGAAATCGAAAAGACAGGGGAGAGACAAGGTATTGTCAAATATCTTGACAAATATCAAGAGGTGGACGGGCAAATAAAGTTGCTACTTGTGCTGTGCGTCAAAAATAAAAAAGGGGTGTTGTTCAACTGAAGTGTACACAGCTCCTTTGACTATAATGGCAGCAATATAATTTTGTTGCATCAGGACGAACACATCTGGTGTAGATGCGTGTAATTTTTAAAAAAAAAGATGCAAATATGCAGACTTGTTGTCACATAGGCTACAGTTGTGTGTTTAAATATGTGTTTTAGGCCTGCAATAATGTGGAAAAATATAGACTATATATTATGCTACTGTTTAAAAATCATTTAACTAGAACTACGGGATAACGGGATAGCATAGTTATCAAACCGAAATTCAGAAAGTGAAAATTGACTTGCAGCCCAGATGTATAGATACAGTAACTATCGACACTTGAGGAACCAAAAGGCCGTTAGTTTGAGACCCCTACTGTATGCTGACATAAAACCATAATCTCACAATGAGCCTCTTGCTCAATGGTCTAGTCTTGTCACAAAACTGAAAACACTATTTTTAGACATTTTCTGGCTAATAAACAGATTATTTTGCAGTGTTGCATCTGAATAAAGCAGAGATTTATTCGAACGTTCACTGCGTTGTTCCAGATGCAATGATTCAGTGGTTTCATTTTCAAAACCACATGCTTGGTTTTTATTGCTTAACAGCTGAAGTTGATTTGAACCGTTTCTGACAGTCTAAATGTCATTTTTTCTCTTTCCTTTACTACTCCTCTATTTTTCTTTTCTTCATGGGACCAGTAATTCTGCTAAACTTTAATCTCTTCTTCAGTCATTCAAAAACATGCACACGTAAATGTGACTGTTAGTATGTGTATGTGTGTTTAACCCTGCACCTCTAAAGCCCTTCCAGCTGTGAATCTTCACACTGTTCAGCTCTAGAATCTACTTCAGTTCAGGAGTTCAGCAGTGGACCAATCCATTCTAAATTAAAATTGGTCAACAGACATTTCGAAATGGTCTGATCACAATGATTCACATTTAGACTCTGTTTACACTTGTGTCTTTTGAACCACTTGTGTGCTGATTTCTAAGGGATGGTGTATGATTTTGTGACTACATACATCACTTCCTATGTCAATGTTTTACTGTTAATGTAAGCAAAACCATAGTTCTAGGGGGAGACTTTCAGCTGTACATCATCACGGCATTATCTAGTTAGCTCCAAGCCAATCATATATCAGCCATTGCTTTAAAAGTCTGCTTACAGTCTACCACTTTGCTGTTTCAGTGTGCCAACACGGCAACCTCCTCCTCCCCACCGCCACCAGTTGAGTCCCATACTGCCAGGGGGTAGGCTCCTCGCCCCCTGCCTCCTATCTCCAGCAGGATCTGACAGTTCGAGTAGCAATCTTATCGGACCACCAGACAGGGCTTACGCCAAAAGAGACATTAGATTCTGTGTTCACTATCATTTCATCAAATAAATGTCACCAAGTCTGCGAGTCTTTCTGACAGAAATAAAGTACAAAAACATACAAAATCAGAAAGCACAAAAAATGTTCACACCATTTCACCCAAATATACTTAAGTACTTATTTTACTTAAATTGTTGTATTATTATTAAAATACATTCACATACAGCCAATACTGCATAATTTTTGGTTATTTTAGTGGAACACCTAAGTGAACTAAGGATGTGCATACTTCTCTAATCTGTGCCAATGAATGTGGATATCATATAATAAATACAGTATAATATGCATATGTCATATAATGAAGCATGATGACCATTAAACCATACAGAATTGTTATGTACATGTTTCTCATGGCAATTCCTTAACAAATGCTTCACAAGTGGACACTTTACATTAAGATACTTTTTTTTTTTTACTTATTACTTATGTTGAATAAGTGTTATTAAGCATTTATAATGTGAGGTATAACTGCCCACTAGTTAGCATTTATTGCATGAAAATCACCCTTTTTATGCATGTTGTTATTAATGCATATTAATATCTATCTATCTATCTATCTATCTATCTATCTGTCTATCTATCATCTTCTCCAGAAAGCAATAGGGTTTTAGGTTGGCCTGCTAAAGGAATGTCAGAAGTATCTCGAAGAGAAATATCTGCTGAGATTTTATCGGCATTTCCCTGGACAGATGTTAATTCCAGTATCTAAACATGGTGAAAGTCATATATGTGAAAATCCCTCACAAAAGAGAGAAACAAATCCAGATATAAAATGAGCAACCCAGATTTGACTAGACGTAACGGACCAGAACGAAACAACCATGAAACACAATATCAGGCATATTGTCACAAACTCAAGGATTTCTCCTGCTTACCACCAGAGGTCTCTCTCACCCGAGTTCTGAGAGCATTAGGAACTACACTTCCCAGCATGCCTACCTGGACTGATTACACTCACACATGTTCCCAATTCCATGGACTATTTAAGTGCAGTACCAACTCAAGTCAATGCCAAGTCTTGTTTTGCCATTGCTAACATTTCTGAGCATTTATCCTGTTGTTATTGCCTGCCTGTGTTTGACTCCTGCCTGTTTACCCTCCGTTTGATTCTCAGCTGCCTGCCTTTTGATTACGTCTGTTTACCTGGACTTATACTTTGATTGTTTGCTGCCTGCCCTGATCCTTGCCTGTTTACGAACTCGACTCTCATCTCTCTACGCTGTTCTATCACTGGAGATTTACCCTGCCTGTCTGTTTATGATTTGCACCTTTTCTAATAAACCGCACATGGATCTAAACCCCAGTTCTCCTGAGTCGCTGTTACAGAAGACTTTGCCAACTACTGATCCAGCGGCGCTTCTGGAACTATCTACAGAGGTTTCTGCTCAAGCAAATGTGTTGGCTGTAACCAACAACAACTCGCCCGGCTGACTGCGCTAACGGAAGCATTAGTAAAGACCTTACAAAACCTCAACATTCCAGCATCGGGCCGACCATCGCAGGCACTGGTAACTAACCCTTCCTCTCCTGACACCTTCACTGCCAACCCATGACTTGCTTTTCCGGTAGTTTGATGGAACATCATCTAAGTGCAAGGGATTTTTGATGCAGTGTTCAATGTTTGTCAAACAACAGCCCATGCTATATCTCTCTGATGACAGTCGCATCTCATTTATTTGCTCTTTACTAACTGGAAGGGCTCTGGATTGGGCAGCTGCAATGTGGTCCAATGAGGGATCGAGGTTCGCCACTTTCGATAATTTTCTCCAGCGCTTCCGTGAAGTGTTCGAACATCCTGAGGGAGGAAAGGATGCTGGTGAGCTGTAACTCTAACTCCATCAGGGGAAAGACACCGCTGCTGAGTTTGCGCTTTCATTCCGCACACTCGCCACTCAGACTGTTTGGGTAGAGGACACACTTAAATGACTCTTCCGAAGGGGACTCAATCTGGAGCTGCAGTCGGAGCTGGCATGCTGCGATGAAGAGAAGACCCTGGACCAGTTTATTAATCTTGCCATTCGCCTAGATAATCTCATCCGTTCGCGGAGACCAGTCAGCCTACCAACTCTCACCCCGACAAACCACATTCAGCACAGGAGAAACAGAACCCATGCAGATTGGGCGCGCCCATCTGACAACGGAGGAGAGAGAACGCCACATCAAGCAACGTCTGTGTTTATATTGCGGTCAGGTCGGACATCGAGTGACCTGTACTCTACGGCCAACCCAATCATCTAAACCGGCAGTGAGTAAAGTTATGACACCACTGTTCACCTCTTCCTGTATTAAGGTGCCTGTCACTATAACTGGTTTTCAGAATATAATCTCCACTCAAGCCATGATCGATTCTGGTGCCGCAGGCAATTTTATTGATGAAAATTTAGCCAGAAGGTTTGTGATACCACTAATCCCCTGTGAATCTCCTTTGGCAGTGGCAGTGTTAGATGGATGCCCCCTGGGGACCGACCACGTTCATTACACCACTACAGACATCACACTTCAAGTTGGCACGATTCACATGGAAAGGACACGCCTCTATATCATTCATTCGCCACACAACCCTGTAATACTTGGATTACCATGGCTTCAACAACACAACCCTCAAATTTCTTGGCGTGAAGGACAAACTTCCCAGTGGGACTCAACTTGTTTCGCCAGCTGCCTAAAGCCAATTTCACCTGTTTCCATCGGGTCCACTACCGTCACGGAGGACTTCTCATCAGTGCTCAACCTACCCTCTGAGTATGATGACCTTGTTCGAAGCCTTTAGTAAGGCCAAAGCATCTCAACTCCCTCCTCACCGTTCCAGTGACTGTGCCATTGAACTGTTGCCTGGCACTACACTACCATGAGGGAGGATTTTTCCTTTGTCTGAACCCGAGGCTGAAGCTATGAAAAATTACATTGGGGAGGAACTGTCAAAGGGTTTCATTCAACCATCCACCTCACCCGTTGCAGCCGGATTCTTCTTCGTTGGCAAAAAGGATGGCAAGCTCCGTCCCTGCATCCTTTACCGTGCTCTCAACGACATTACGGTAAAGTTCCGTTATCCTTTACCTCTGGTTCCAACAGCACTTGAACAGTTACGCTCCACAAGATACTTCACCAAGCTCGACCTTCGCAGTGCATACAACCTCATACGCATCCGGGAGGGGGACGAATGGAAGACAGCATTCTCCACCAGCAATGGCCACTACGAGTATCTGGTCATGCCCTTTGGATTGGCAAATAGTCCATCAGTGTTCCAGTCATCATAAATGATGTGTTCAGAAATATGCTGAACCAGTGGGTGATTTTATACATTGACAATATCCTCATTTACTCAAACTCCCTGGAAGAACACATCACCCATGTCAGAGCAGTCCTTCAGCATCTAGTCCACCACCAACTCTACACCAATATAAATTCCATCAGACTTCTGTGTCATTTCTAGGCTACGTCATCTGCTCAGAAGGGGTTTCCATGTACGACAGCAAGGTACGTGCAGTACTTAACTGGCCTCAACCCATATCTGTGAAGGAGTTGCAATGTTTCCTGGGGTTTGCCAATTTCTACAGGCAGTTTATCAGGAATTTCAGTTCAGTCGCTGCCCCCTGACATCTATGTTAAGGGGAGGGGGCACCAAGCTGTGTTGGTCTGCAACGACCCTCCAGGCCTTCAAGAGCCTGAAGTCCTGTTTCACCTCCGCCCCCATTCTGCACCATTCTGACCCCAATACCCCATTCTGTCATTAACTCAAGGACTTCTCCTGCTCACCACCAGAGGTCTCTCTCACTAGTTCTGAGAGCATTAGGAACTACACTTCCCAGCATGCCTACCTGTACTGATTACACTCACACCTGTTCCGAATTCCATGGACTATTTAAGCGCTGTACAAACTCAAGTCAATGCCAAGACTTGTTTTGCTATTGCTAACATTTCTGAGCATTTATCCTTTTGTTATTGCCTGTCTGTGTTTGACTCCTTCCTGTTTACCCTCCGTTTGATTCTCTACTGCCTGCCTTTTGATTACATCTGTTTGCCTGGACTTATACTTTGATTGTTTGCTGCCTGCCCTGAACCTTGCCTGTTTACAACCTTGACTCTCATCTGTCTACATTGTTCTATCGCTGGAGATTTACCCTGCCTGTCTGTTTATGATTTGCACCTTTTCTAATAAAACCACACATGGATCTAAACCCCAGTTCTCCTGAGTCACTGTTACACATATTGAATAGGTTCTGTGAAATAGTGTGCATGCATATATTGTTTTTTCCCAGATTTTTCCTATCAGACAGGGTTTATTTTTTTTCTTTTCTTTTAAAGACGCACATAACCAGCGAAGTTTAAAACTCCTTACAAAAACGATTTGTGGCTAACTTACAGGTAAATTACAGAACATTTGCAGCAATTTTTGCCAGAAGTTTGCCACAGGGACACTAATTTAGTAAGGGTTGCTGTTGTCTGGGATACATTACAATGGATTAGCATTTACCTTACAAATGTGATGTGGTCAGTGTTGGATAAGTTACTCTAAAAAAGTAATCTAAAAAAAAAAATCTAATTACTAACTACTAATTACATCTTCTACAGTGTAATTAGATTACTGTACTAATTACTCTTTCTGAAAATGTATTGCATTACTTATTACTAATTATTTTCTAAAACCCTGATCAACCTTGACCAGATGAAAAATATAGGATAGACATGAAACTGTTCTATTCTTCCAAATAAATAATTTAAAATCAAATAAATAATTCATGAACTGGCCAAAGAATTTAAGGGGGCTGCATTAAATTAGAAAACATACATTTTAAAATTAGACGTAAAATTTTGATTTTAAATTCACTATTGTTTTATATAGAAATATTCTATAGTCTATACAGTATGTAACACAATTACATCAGAAGTAACTGTAATTAAATTACTGAAAAATTTAGAGTAATCCTTTACTTAATTTTTTCAGTGAAAATGTAATTTAATTACTGTTATTAATTACTTAGTAATGCACCACACCCAACACTGCATGTGGTCAAGTCCATTTCTGACAACCTTCCTATGTCATTTTTGTGATCCAATCACAATACAATTTGGACCCTGTTTACACCTGTATATCATGCTGTCCACATGTGATCAGATAACCAGTGACAGATGTTAACGCCAGGTGTAAATGGGGTCATATTATAGTCTTTACACTGAAGAGCTCTGACACATATAAGTTAGGGCTTACAGTATGTTTTCTTTGTGTAGCTTTGCACTTGATAAAATGTGCTTAGCTACTGATATGTTAATGCTGTTTTATATGATTAAGTACAATGAAACGCTGTAGGCACACAAAATATTCTTAACAAAAACAGAATTTCACACATAGTATTTTTTTATTCCCTTTTGTGGTAATTTAATGATACATAGCTAAACTCTGTTGCTTAGCAACTGCACAATGTTTGTCTGCTGTGGGCATGTACTATTGTTTCTTTATGCAAAGCCAGCAAAAAGACAGACAGATCTCACCTTAATGGCTTTTGTAAAGATGTTTAAACATGTTATGCTGCATGCTGTCCAGCATCCACATAAATTTTCAACTGCTTAATTATTAGGCTACTATTTCCTTGAACAATTAGCAGGATGGCTGTACTGATAAGCAGTTTATAAGTGATGCAGCTTGTTTTGTTGCTTTTCCTTTTTCTTTTTTTTTTTTTTTTTTTTCTCAGAAAGAAATAATAATGCTGTAGCATTAGTCTTGTTATAAAAGGTGCTTGCTTTGATTAGCAGCACCATTGGGTGATTCTCGGGAAACCTGCCAAGAATATGTCCTGATCATATTTTAATCAAAAATCAAAAGAAACAAATAAGAAATTATATTTTGCATATTGAACATTAAGGCTATTTTTAGGGCCATTATGATTTTTTACATTACAACAGTATTTTCATGGCAATTACGAACATTTTACCCCCAATTCTTATTACTGAAACACAAAAAAAGATGGTCATGGTGATATTCACATTGCCGCAACGTGAAAAAAAAAAAAAAAAAAAGGATATTATTTAAAATGTTAAGTATTTGTACATCATAGTATTACTCCCTTGGTATTGCATTTTATTTTTTAAAACATTTTTTTTATCATTGTACAACAGCATTTTTTACTGTAATACTGTACAAAAATGAATGTGTCACGGTAATTAGAATCATCGTTAACAACAATAGTAATCAGGGACCAAAAAAAAAAATATTTTTCCTTTTGGTTCGTTTTGAGCAAAAACTGTCTATTTTCGTTCCGGTACAGAATTTCCGCAGCCTCCTTTTGAAATGGTTACCGGTTAGAACAAAATAAAAGAACAGTTAATAACCTTCTTTTTAAAATGACAGTACTCTGCGCTAATGGGTGGGTGAAATACCAAATTGCAGTGTTGCCAGATCTCACAAGAGAAACAAGCAACTTGGTCTGGAAAAACAAGCTCAAAATAAGTCACTTGCCTCACCAAAATAAGCGAAAATAAGCAATAATATTATTTCCGTGTGGTGAATTTATCAGCATAGAAATCATAAGCCTACAGTTAATTAACAGTTAAGCATCATTTTTATTACAGAGCTGCTTCTAAGTCAAAACCTGGCAGCATCAAATCTGTATTAGCTAAGAAATGTTTTCATTGTATCTGGATTAGCCATGCATGTATATGTGGTATTTTTATGGGCAATTAGGCAAAGAAATGTGTGATGCAGCAGTTTCCTTCAGGATCAAAGCACATGATAAATTTTTTCAGGCGACATGAAGTGATGTAGTTCCAAACATTTACTGTGATAAACCCTTTGGCCTTTAGTTTCATGAAAAAAATTATCAGAACGAAATTAACCGGTTATAACCAGATACCAGCATTTAAAAATTACTTTTTCACTCCGGAACAACTGAAAATCACTTTGTTCCGGTTTTCAGTTACTTTCTGCAAAAAATTTGTTTCTTGAACCTTTTTTAATCCCTGATAGTAATAGTAAAACATCCTTATGTGTTAATGTAATGACAGTTGTGGGGCAAAATGTGCTTAAGTGTTCTGAAAGTAATATCACAAAACAAAAAGTCTTAATGGTCCTAAATGTAGGCTACATTTTCTTTATGCAAAATCTAAAGTTTTTCAAATTAATTTGGGGTAAAAATGGCCAGGATATTTTCTGCAGGTTTCGTTAGAATCACCCTATTGCTCTTAGGTTTAAGAATTTCAACAAATCCCTATTTCTAGGTATTAAACTTTAGCAAGAAACTAGTCCTGCAGTATTTCTGCTACGGATACCCATCAAATCATGTGGCTTGTTGACAAGAGGTATGCTATTACTTTTCAATCAGATTTACAGACAGCAAAATGGGATTCACTGATGAGCCAAAACATTATGATCATTCACAGGTGAAGCAAACAATGTGAAGCAAACATCTCTTAACAAGGCCACATGTCAAGGTCTGAGTAGATTAGATGGTAAATGAACAATCAGTTCACATGGTCAATGTGTTGAATGCAGGAGAAATGGGCAGGAGTAAAAACCTGAGCTACTTTAATAAGGGCCAAATTGTTATGGCCAAACGACTGGGTCAGAGCTTCTCTGAAATGGCAAGGCTTGTAGGGTGCTCCCAGTCAGCAGTTGTGAGTACCTACTGACAGTGAGGAGGGAAAACCACAAACCGACGACAGGGTGTTGGCTGCCCAAGGCTCATCGATGCGCAAGGGCAACAGAGGCTATCCCATCTGGTCCGAACCGACAGAAGGTCATGGCACAAGTCACAGAAAATTTTAATGAAGTTTATGGGAGGAATGTGTCATAACACAGTGCATCACACCCTTCTGACTGGTCAGAGCACCCATGATGACCCTTTCCACCGTCGAAAGCTCCTACAATGGGTACGCGAGCATAGGAACTGGACCTTGGAGCAGAGGAAGAAGGTCACCTGGTCCGATGAGTCCCGTTTTATTTTACATCACGTGGACGGCCTTGTACATGTGTGCCGTTTACCTGGGGAAGTGATGGCACCAGGATACACTGTAGGAAGACAACAAGCCGGTGGAGGGAGTGTGATGCTCTGGGAAATATTCTGCTGGGAAACACAAGGTCCGGCCATTCATGTGCCACCTACCTAAACATCGTTGCAGACCAGGTAAACCCCTTCATGGCAATGGCATTCCTTGATAGCAGTGGCCTCTTTCAGCAGGATAATGCTCCCTGCCACACTGCACACATTGTTCGGGAATGGTTTGAGGAACATGATGAAGGTGTTGCCCTAGACTCCAATTTCCACAGATCTCAGTCCGATTTAGCATCTGTGGGATGTGCTGGGCCAACAAGTCCGATCCATGGAGGCCCCACCTCGCAACTTAGAGGACTTAAAGGATCTGCTGCTAATGTCTTGGTGCCAGATACCACAGGACACCTTCAGGGGTCTTGTAGAGTCTATGCCTCGGCAGGTCGGCGCTGTTTTGGTGGCATACTGAGGACCAACAGCATATTAGGCAGGTGGTCATAATGTTTTGGCTCATCTGTGTAAATCCCATAGACTTACATTTCAGAAGGAGATATTCAAGGCATATGTAGAGACAAAAATATCAGAGAGACTTGGAGGTGGTCTTATTTGGCCCCTAAGCAACCACCTTGCAATGCCCTAGAAACCAACCAGGAAAGCCTAGCAATGCCTTGCAACAACCTTGCAACACTCTAGCATTATGGTAGCAAATTTTAAATGGGTTTAAGCACCACTCATTTCCTTAAGAAAATTTAAAAATTCCCACACTACCATTTTACCCTAGAACTACAAATATTGGACAGATAATCAAGGACCTTCAAAACACAGGAATAGACATAACAGACTGGTAATATTATATTCAAGTTATGAAAACGTTATGTTGTCAAAACAGCACAAAACGAATTTGAAGATTATAAGGGCTGCTATTTCCTTGCTTGGCAATGACCCAACAAGCAAATTCACCCAAGATGTCATAGTAATCTCTTTTCCCGAATGGTATTTCGTTGTTGTTTCTTGTTGCATTCATTGTTGAGGAAAGTGTTTCATGTTGTTGTTGATGCTATTCCTTTTCTTGTTGTTATTTATAAATAAGGAAAAACTAAGATCCTAAAGATTGCACTTTAAAAACAATGTCACAGATGCAACCATTTTAGTGCTTACATACTGGAAAATCCCATATAATTTTGTTCTAAACTTTTGCCAACATTTTCTAAAAGTATTTTGTACTTAGCAAAATCGCTAACTTAAGACCAATATTCTGGTAACATTTACCAATAATATTCCCATTGTTAAGGGTTTATAAAAGGGTTCATTAATGACTAATAAGTAATTTACACATGTATTATAAATCATTTGTATGCAGCAACATGCATAAACAGGGAAACTTTCTTCCTATAATTACCATATAGTGAGCATTTTAACTAAATGCTTAATAAATACTGCACACTTATGCATACTTATATTAATCAAAAACATAAGATCTCTTAATTCATGATTTATGTCAGCAAAAGACTGTTACAGTGAAATTAAAAGGAGCGATTATGTCAATTTTTCAGCCCGCTTTGTATTTATATTCATCACTTGTGTTGTCACTTTCAATGTCATTTTTATTTCAAAAGAATGATTTTACCTAATCCTATTTACCTAAAGTCCTCTGCAAAAACACTTTCAAGTCTGCATGCTCATTCACATCATACGTCATATAATAAGGCCTGATGACCATTAAACCTTAATTAACTTTTATGTACAGTACATGTTGGCAACTACTTAATAAACGCTTCACGTGTCCAATTTACATTAAGGTAAATTTTTATAGGTTACTAATGTTAAATTTTAAGTGTTATTAAGCATTTATAACATGTGAGTTATCATTGCTTACTCTTTGGCAGGTATTGCATGAAAGTCACCCGTTTTATGCATGTTGTTATAACAGCAATGATTTATAATGCATCTATCTATCTATCTATCTATCTATCTATCTAGATAAATTGATAAATATCCATCTATCCAGCCATCCATCCAGGTACGGACTGGGCATAGGGAGAACCGGGACATTTCCCGGTGGGCCAGCCGCAATAACAGTCTCTTTGCAAAGCTTGCATTAAATGTTAGTGGTCATGTGCTCAAGTGTTTAAAGTATTTGTTTGTCTGATATCAGAAGTGGGTGTTCAGAGTCAAACAGAGTCAAACTGTTTTTCAGCTTAGTTTCAATAAATGGCCTTTTTGCACTCGGGATGATGTTTTGAGTTCTGAAAGTTAGAGTATGTTTTCATATTTTCACATTTCAACACTTTTATCTCGAATTATCAAGGTAAAGTTGAATCCTTGTGATATCGCTGCTTTAAAAGAACATTATTCCCATAAGGAGAAGAAATTAGGTAGCGGGTAAATCCATGTTAGCACCACCCACACAATGTGAATGAGAACTCCCTATATGCCTTCCAGGAGTTGTGGGTTGACTAGGCATTTGAGGAATGTGCTTAATTGCTGTCACTTTGACTTGGTTTGTCTGTTCTGATTCAGTCAAAAATGCAGAAAGATGAATTCTGTATGTGATGCATAGTTTTTCATTTAATAACACTGTAAAAAAAGAACCGTTGAGCAAACGTTAAAATTCAATGCAACATGATGCAGTAAGTTTTTTGGGTTCTCTCAACAACTGTTCAATAATTGCCCTCAGTAACATTGCTTTGTTTAGTCAATGTGAATTTGTTTGTTCACTAAATGTACAGAACTACTCATTTCTAGTTCAGCCAACTAACAACTCGCAATATGAGAACTTTAATTTTGCCACCATTTAAATTAATTTTATAATAAGTTACCTGCAATCTTTGCCTCTGAAGAGAGAGATATGTCTTGCAAGGTAAGGAAGTATGTAAATTAGTTTGACATAGACACACAATAGACCTCAACCCTATAACACACAAACTTTAATAACAGTGACAATCAACAAACCTCATTAATTTAAAAGATGAGCTCCTAACATCACCACACAACTATTAACTTACAGTGGCAAAAAAAAAAAAAAAACACACCAAAAATAGCATAAATAAAGTCAGCAAACAGCAAAAAATTTTACTATAACACTAACCACATAATTAATTCATGTTGCAATACATGCTGGGAACTCACACATCAGCAACTCCGTTTGACTAGTTGGGACAACATTTGGGGGAATATTGTTGGTCCAACATGTGTTTTTATATAGATGCAAAGTAATTTACATTTTGAGTTTCTGTGACTCAAAAACCACCATAAGCTGGATAAAATGCAATTTCATTTTTTACAGAGTGGTAATAACTACTATGATTCACACCTTTCGGGAAACATGAATGTGGGGGTGGGGGATGTGAGGATTTGTAATATTTCATGACAACACATTACACAGTGCATAATAACAGTTCAAATTAATGCACAGATAAATTGAAAATTATATTCATTGCATACTCTGAAATATGTCTACACTGTGTATCATATCAAACATTCAGAAAAAGCATTACATTTAACGTTTCAGAAAATTTTTTACTCTTTCAGAGAATGACAATTCTTACCTGCTCATCTGAAATACTTATCTGCTTTCCTCACCCCGAATAAAACAACTGGTCATTTCTATGGATGCCTTTTATCTTCACTGTCTCCACATATGACTCGTGTGATAAATTCATCCAAAAGTTTTGTGTGGGTAACAGACCTACAGACCGAAATTGCACATGTTGTCAGCCACTGAAGTTTTATTCCTGCAGGGGCGCTTGACGCTCTGAAAACCAAATCTCCCATGCATCCACATTTAAATCTCTGAATGTTTTATACCTGTTTGGAGACATGTTACTCTGGAAAGTTATTTTTAATAAAAACTGATAATTGCAAGGATTCATACCAAATCCTCCTCGGCATTATCTACAAAAAGCATATGTAAAAATCCTTATCCAGTTATAATAAACATCTGTGATTGGCCCATCCTAGCTAGCACTGAGAAAAATAACAGAAGCCACATGTCAATACTGTCAACGTGCTGTTTTGCATTTAAATATCAGAATGTTTTATATCTCATTGGAGACATTTTTACATTGGCAATTACTTAATATTTGGTATGTGAATGGCACCACATATTTTGACCATATGTTCGAGAGTATGATATACAGTCAATAATCATATTTCACAAGTTCTGAAAACTGAATGCTTCTACTTCGTCAGAAATTTAAAAATACCTGTTTAGAGTAGGGTTTATTGCCTATATGCATTGTCCTGCTTTTAAGTTTTCAAACAACACCCAATTTATGTTGATCAACCAAGTAGTTATTAATTCATTTTATGTTTTTTTATATTTAAAAGTATTAAAGTGTGCATCAATAGTATGCCAAAATATGTATTTATTATTATTTAAGTGACTTAAGAGCAAGCATACAGTATATTCATTTTCTCTCTGCATGGCAGGCAACATGTTTAGTAAATAATATGTAATCTCAATATGTTCACATACTTCCACAAATTACATTGCCTTTCTTTATTTCAGAAATTAAGGCATTTTTTCTCAATACACTAGCATTTTGACTTGCAGAATGATGCAGACACACCAACGCAGAGCTAATAATGAAGAACCTACAGCGTAGGTTCAACACAGAAGTATAAACCAGCCTTTAAGGATAGTGTAGTTCTTCACCGGGAATTTGAATATTAAACATGTTTTCTTAAAAATGAAGTTAAAATCACACCTAGTTTTAACATCAGATAATGTTTTTTACTTCAAGAACACTTCTAGTGCACTTTATTACAATTATTTCTAATTTCAAATTTTTTGTTTTGTTATTGTTTCATTTTTAATACCACATGGCTCATTCTGCGTGCATTGAATAGCAATGCACATGGAGTACCAAAGCCATGACAAAACACTGCACTAAAGAGATTAACAAACAAATCAAACAATGTTTTCATCAATTTCTCATGCAAATATAAATGCATATATTTGTGTTCTTTCGATTAGGCAGATGTCTCTTTGTATTTGTTTATTTTACTTTATCCTCGGCGTCTGGAGAGCAGGCAAAAGTTAAGAGCTGGTTGGGTTGTGTGGAGGGGGCTGTTTGTTCTTTGCAATCGGCCTTGGCGGGACAATAGCGGGCTTCTAAAGCGCAGAGTGGTGGGATGAAGAAGATGAGGAGTCAATGAGTGAAGAGGTGGCAGTGATATGTCAGCTCTTGACCCAGCCATGAGTGTAGGAGGCCTGGCTCAATTACACAATACTGCCCTGAGCTGAAATATGGGATAAATGTCCTGGTAAATGTTAGTTGGTATAAATTAAAGCAGTATTGGAGTATTATGCATTAACTGCTGTGAGTTCAGTTTCCTGTTTGGCTATGTTGTCGTTATTTGATTTAAAGTTGAAGTGTGTAGCTTTTTTGGTACTAAAATACTGTCTTCAATCCCACAGCATCCGCCACCCATCTGTCGGCGAAAAAGCCATCCGTGTAGCACATCGTCATAGAGTAACACCATGAATGGTCGGATGGCTGTCGGATAACTGGCAAAGGCCCTGCGGAATGGTGAGTCACAGGGCCTTGTGGTACCTTAATACGGCCCTGTAGTCAATGTAGATATTGGGTAGTTGTGCCCCTGCTTATGGCAGGATATGCTAAAAAAATCAGAGCGTGGCAACAGTCAAAGACAGCTGTCTAGCACAAATTTATATAGAAAATAAGGCTGTAAATATTTTATTTATTTTAAAGAGATAAATTGCATGACATGCAGACTACTTAATCGCAATTAATCGCATCTATATATTTTTGCTGAGAAAGCCCAGTCTGCTCTGATTGGTCAGCTGGCCCAGTCTGTTGTGATTGGTCAACCGCTTAAAGCGTGTGTCTGAAATGTAACGCCCCTTACCATAACAAAGTTTCAGCTCCTGAGGCTTCCTGAGCAGCACATTCCTGAGGCGGACACTATGCAAATGTGTTACATAGTGACATAGCTAAGTCACAGAAGTAATGGCTGGACTGCAAATCAGGCGTTTCAGGCAGTTCAGGAGCAGTGTTTTCTGTGGGAGAGAGTAACTCCCTTTGGCGTGGACTTTGTGATTTGTAACTTTGCAGACCTTTTACATGCACAAAAAGCTATATAACACACTAATGGAAAGTTAAAATCCCAAAAAGCATAATAGTATTCATGTACTATTAATGTATTCACTCTGTTGTATAGATAGTGTTGTTGATGGTGTGGGTGTGTGTGTGTTGGCGACATTTTATTTAGGTTACAAACTGGTAATTACAAGGGTATTATGCTATAAATGTTGTTTATGAGGACATTTCTGGTGTCGCCATAATTTAAATATCTTAAAAAATATAATTAACGTTTTTTGTGACGGTTCGGTTTAGGGGTAGGGTTAGGGGATAGAATCTATAGTTAATACAGTATAAAAATCATTCTGTATATGGAGAGTCCTCATAAGGATAGCTGCACCAACGTGCGTGTGTGTGTGTGTGTGTGTGTGTGTGTGTGCATGCGTGTTTACACCATTCAAGCTAACCATATTATATTAATTCAGCATATTGTAATTTTCTATAATAAAAATAAAATTATAAAAATAATCGACAACGCTTGAAGAATGCAGACAAATACAGTCTATATTATTGTCACTGTCTATTTATTGGTGGCACGTTTCATCTGTTCTAATCATTCCTTTTTTGTTCTCCATTTCTTAACAAACAATTACAGGTATTGTTTAAATATTGTTTAAAGTTATAGGTTATCAAACGCTACAAATATGTATTACGACAATAAATGTTTTTTTCTGCCTGTCATTTGTGACTCGAGTCACAAGTTTTGTTCACTGATCCGTTCTGTAACAATTTTTGTAAATCACACCTTTACGGCAGTAGGTGTCAACAAATGAACATGTGTTTTGATTGAGTCATTAAACTAGTGATTAAAAAAAACAGAGTTGTTCATGACCGAAAAAAAGTCTAATTATACTTTATATTTAAATGTGTGTTTACAAATCTACTAAGACTTCAGCAGTGTTTAAGCATCATAAGCATAGCTATCATTTTGTGAACTGCTGTGCATGACTATACAAAAAGTCAAAAACGACATTCCTCATTCTCTCGTTCAGTTGGTCAACAGATCCTGATCCTCACTCACTCATGAATGAGATAACTGATTTGTCCCGTTCAGACTCAAATCACAGACTGGTTCAGTGAAGGGACGTATTCCTTCAGTGTGTCAAACCGATGATATGCTCGGTCACAGCCCACATTTGCATGCTATTGGCTCGGGCTATAATTAATCTTAACAGGACAGAAAAGTCACTTAAGCAGTCTCGGGCTTAAAACTAGAGCTCACAATGGGCAATCACAGATTGGTGTTGATTGTAGGGTCACAAACTGAAGTCCCCCTAAATAGGGTCTAGTAGACTGACGCTTTTGGAGAGTCTCACTGGTTTCAGCATCAGAAACAGATTTCCATACGGGTCAGGAGGCATGATTAATTGCGTTAATTTTTTACACTTTTTATAACATAATAATCACACTTAATTAATGTATTAAACCAACAGCCCTAATAGAAAAACATTTCCAAAACAGATGCCAAAACGTATCCTGTGTGAACAGACCATCAACCAGGACCACATGTAATATGTGAATCTGCAGCTTTCGTCTGCGCTTGGGCATTGTTTAAAACTAAAACTTTCTTTAGGATGTAGTTCTTTCCTTTGTAGTTCATTTATCCATAGAGATGTTTCTTTCACACCCAATGAAGGTTCCAGAGTTGACATGAGAGCCAAGAAAGAGCTTCTGGAGATCTGATAGAGCATGAAAGATCCTCATCACAGAATTGTCTTTTCTCGGAATCTTCCCTACGTCGCCTCCAGCTCTCTGGGCAAGTAGCCAACGCATGGAAGCTATAAACATGAAAATACCTTGGGCCTCTCCCACTGCCCTGCTTCTTGAATCAGAGGGCTTGTGCCTCCACGCCCTATTGACGTTACAAACCGCTCCAACCTCAGCCAGTGACTCCACCTTATGGATGCGAAATTATGTGGAGATACTGTATTCGACTACAATTGATGACTTGTAAACCCCCACAAAGAGCTCCAGGGCTGAGAGTAAAGATGATTGGCAGGCTGTCAAATTGGCATGCTTGACTACATAGCAAGAAAATGGCACATTCAGGTCTACATACACTAAAGTCTTTAATGTACATCGCCCATATTATTTCGGGCAATCCTGTCCAAACACTTTCATTAACTTAATCACAGTGAGTAGCCGTTCTTTCACATCATGGAATGCAAATGGTAGAATGTGAGGGACTGGCTTTTTTTTTATTTTTTTATCCCTTTTCCCCCCAATTTGGCTTGCCCAATTCCCAGTACTTTCTAGTTCCTCTTGGTGGTGCAGTAACTCGCCTCAGTCTGGGTGGCAGAGGACAAATCTCAGTTGCTTCTGCTTCTGAGACCTTTGTGGAACTTTTTCACGTGACTTGCTCAGAAAGTTACCACTTAGACTTAGCGTGTGGACACTCACGCTATTCACCATGGCATGCAAGCAAAAGTTACCACGCTCCCCGCTAAGAGCGAGAGCCAACACATAGTGACCACAAGGAAGGTTACCCATGTGACTGCACCCTCCCTATCAACCAGGCCAGTTGGTTGCTTAGGAAGCTGGGCTGGAGTCACCCAGCACACCCTGGATTTGAACTTGTGGCTCAAGGGGTGGTAGTATATACAGATTTTTGTCCAATAAAATGCTCTCTAGAATGATAATGTGCCTTAAATGTTGTGTGGCTATTTTACCATCTCGGGAGCATTACCATGGAGATGGACCTCATCCCTGAAATGTGGATAATGCTGGCAGGGCTAAAGAATTTGGGTTATCAAGATTTAGTACTACTGTATATCATTGCACATAATTTAAAAACATTCTTCCAGTAATTCTTCCACCACAGCTGGTGCAATTCACACAGTTGTGGCTTTAGCAAACTGAACTACAGGGACACTTGACCTATAGTGACTCCCCCATCTACCATCAGCCCCCCCCCCCCCCCAAGCATGAACCATTGGAAAGTGTCAAGGGGGTTGCACTGCTACGGGGTCACATTCCTACTCAACACCACTAAAACACAGGTCTTGTAAGGACCCATCCTTTGAGTGCTTTGGTCTATCACCCCTGAACAATAACAGTTCTCCTACATTGCAATGGACAATGCTGAGAGCAAATGGTGCATAAAACATGTGGCTATGCAGCTGCAGTACAATTTGAGTATAAAAGCTTTTACCAGTAGTGGACTTGTATCAAAAGTGCCTGCTTTTGTAGATTTGTCGCAAATTAACCTTACAGACCTTTTGTTGGTGTCATATTTACAGAAGTGTCAGCCTCAGATGGCACATCCAAGGACTACCCACAGTCCGTTAAATGAGCATCTGATGTATTTTGCGCACAGAAATGGCAAGAGCTGGCTGAAATCACAGTTCTATTCAGATTGGCTGCACTGAAAACAGAGTAAATATTATTGGAATACTTTCTTCAAGAAAATACTATGTCAGTCTTTCTACATTCTACAAAATGTAATGCTTAATTCAGTTTGTTACTTGGCTTTTCTTTGTAATTATTTGTTCTCAAATAAAAACATACATTTGAATGGAAATGCCAAAGTTATATTTACAATGTTTGTGTCATCTTATCAATTGATGCAAAAAAATGACAAATACAAGTAAAATATAGGTTACACAACCTGGTTAAAGCTGCGCAAGTGCTCTGACATCAGAATTGGTGCACAGAGACGGTTAGGCAGGCAAGTACAAGCTTTTCCAATGAAAATGTTTCCCATCGACTTTATTCACTTGAGGAAGGAGATTAAACTACAGTAAATGGTTGCAAATTTGAGAAAAATAAATATTTGCTTACACAGCTATTTAGTAACGTTTACAGACTTATTTAACTTTCTATAGTCCTAGTGGTACCTGCTGCTGGCATCCTAGCATTATCCAGTTATGTTAATGGATAATGTTTGCAACCGTGGTTTTATTTTATGCACATGGATAACCGACTTGACACCACACCAATTAAAATAACTAAGTTAACATATTACTAAGTTAAACTATTAATTTAGCCAGGGCCTGTTGATCCACTAGGTGACATTGGCAACCACCTTGGGCACCATCGTTGGGGTGCTCTGATCTAGCGAGCCAATTTCAACATGTGTCGAACTTGTGTCGAACAAAATGCCACCCGTGCGCTGCAGTAGTGCCCTCCATGGAACATATAGGCCATGTTCGGAATGTCATACATGAGTCGACTTTGTAGAATCAGAACTAGCAATGCCCTATATGTGAATTAATAACTCTTGAGTTGGTTCTTGTCAATTAATCGGTCGGTCCCACTTAATATTAGGTGTCTTTAACTACTGTACTAACATTAGAATACATACAATACAATGTATTTATTGTGTAACTACATGATGTTCTGAAAAATTCTCACAAGATTCACAATTTTTTAATGCTGCTGAGGTTGAGGTATGGGTAGGATTAGGGTTTATATTAGGGTTATGGTTTAGGGTAAGGATCAAATTTTGATGGCCAGAAATTTCCTTCTACTCAATTTCGACAGAACAGAGGTACTAATTATTGGACCAAAACCCTCTAAAAATAAGCCGTTAAAATATAATTTGACTCTCGGTGGATGTACTGTTACATCATCTTCTACAGCAAAGAACTTAGGTGTTATATTTGATACCAATTTGTCCTTTGAAAATCTAATTTCCAATGTTTGTAGAACAGCATTCTTCCACCTCAGAAATATTGCTAAAATATGCTCTCTGTTGCTGATGCCGAAAAACAAATTCATGCGTTCATGACATCAAGACTAGATTATTGTAATGCATTACTGGGAGGATGTCCTGCAAGATTAATAAATAAACTTCAATTGGTTCAAAATGCAGCTGCCAGAGTGCTGCCCAGAACAAAGAAATATGATCATATTAGCCCCATTTTATCGTCATTACATTGGCTACCTGTTAAATTTCATATTCATTTTAAATTGTGTTAACTACGCACAAAGCTTTGAATGGTCTAGCTCCACAGTACTTAAGCGACCTTCTATCACGCTATATTCCATCACGTTCATTACAATCGCAAAATTCTGGCCTGTTAATAGTTCCTAGAGTATCAAAATCCACATAAGGAGGTAGATCATTTTCCTGTGGCTCCTAAACTATGGAATAGTCTCCCTTACACTGTTCGAGATGCGGACACACTCACTCAGTTTAAGTCTAGACTAAAGACTCATCTGTTTAGCCAGGCATACACCTAATTTATCCATAAACTCACAATTAGGCTGCTTTAGTTAGGTCTGCCAGAACCAGAAACATTTATCATGATCTATAACTCTACAAAAAATTGTATGACATCTACACTAATATTATTCTATTTGTTTCCCTGACTCAACCTCAGGATTCATATCCCAATGTTACCAGAGCCGGCCATATCCAGCTCCGTTCCTGCTAGGTGTCTAACTCCACTGCTACGTGTCTCTGAGTGATGACGACTAAATGCAGCCAGTCATCACTTCAGTCTATTACGATGGACTTCAGGGGATAATCTGATGCCAACTTCAACCATAAGACGTTGGATACTTCATATGCCACTACCTGAACCTTGGACTTAGGATAGACTGAAATGACCTGCCAGTTGAACTGCAATGCACCTCACTGATCTCTGCCTGCAACACTTGGTCTAATGATGGACTACACTCTTAAAATTGAATACATAAACTATAAATTAATTGCCAACAAAAACCTTCATCAGCCAACTAACAAAGGACAATGAATCTGTTTGAACCTCTGCAGTTAATCCAGGATGAACTTCAAATACATTAGTCTTTAATCTTACAGTTTATACAAAATCTTTGTTTAAACAATGGCCCATAACACTTACTTAGTTTACTACAATGTTGTTTGCCAGAGGGGAACTGTTCCCCACAGTGGGCCTGGTTTATCCCAAGGTTATTTTTCTCCATTAACCAACATTTTATGGAGTTTTTTGTTTCTTGCAACAGTCACATTAGGCTTGCTCACTCAGGTTCTAAATACAATTATTATTTAATTATTTATTTTATACTGGGGGAGATCTGGGGACATCAATGGGACCACCTCCACCGGGTATCCCCCCACAGACCTCCCATTCCCCAGCACGCTCGCTTTCCCCGGTCGAGCGCTCGGACGAGACTGCCGGCTCATCTCAGGGCGAGTTCGACCTCTTGTTCGGAAGATGATGAGTTATTGAGCGCAGCATCGGACAGCGGGCTCGTCCAGTCAGACGCAGAGGCTTCGGCTGGGCTTCCTCCTTTGGGAATGGTCGCCCAATCTCAGGCCGACGCAGAAATGACGGACATGCCCCGATCGGGCGCTCGGACAAGACCGCCGGCTCATCTCATCTGATGACTAGAGCCTATGGTGCCGCTGGACAAGCTGCCTCCGCCCTGCATGCCATGACTCTCCTGCAAGTACACCAAGCCAAGGTGCTAAAAGAGCTGCTCGAGGGTAGTTCTGACCCGGGATTGATGCAGGAACTGTGCTCGGTGACCAACCTCACTCGATGGGCAACGACGGTCACGAAGGAATGAATGTCCACCCTGGTGGTCCAGGAGCGGCACCTTTGGATCAACTTGGTTGAGATGCGAGAGGCTGACAAGGCACGGTCCCTTGACGCCCCCATCTCCCAGGTTGGCCTGTTCGGCGACACCGTTGAGGACTTAGCCCAGCAGTTCTCGGCGGTGAACAAGCAGACGGAGGCCATACAACACATCCTGCCCCGGTGCTGCTCAAGACCCCATACCCCGTCTGCTCATCGCCAAAGGCGTCCTCCTGCAGCAACAGCACCGGCTCTGCCAAAGCCCACCTCCGTGGCTCGGCACCGGCAAGGAGACCTGCTTCTCTGGAGCTTGTGAACAGACCACTCATCCCCCGGTGGAGAGCCGAGAGGAGAATCTTTTGTTTCATTTTTTGCCGCATGCCCAAGAGGCTGCTGTACCCAAAAGTTCGACAAAAGAGTGTTTTTCTCATTTCCTGGGTCACATGTCCAGTGTGCACGGCCGTCGTCACAACCACCGTCCACCATCCCATTTTTGCAGGTATGGCGCTCCAGAGGTGGACCCCCCGCCCCTGTGCGCCCAGCTGTGGCACAAACACGCCCACACGAGATTGGTTCCGGTGGACTTCAGGGACGAGATTCCTCCTCCCCCTTCCTCGGCCAATCTCATGGTGGGTGGCAGGAGTCAGGTAAGTGCTTCGATACATCCGACGTGATCATTCCCTTGGTCCCCCTCACCCGGAGTTTAGGTGCGTGGCTTGTGCTTTCCAACCCGTCGCGACCCGGACCGTCCAACTCGGCTACACGATTCAGTTCGCCAGGTGCCTGCCCAGATTCAGCAGCGTCCGCTTCACCTCGGTGAAGGGCGAGAATGCCACTACCTTGCATGTGGAGATCGCTGCCCTTCTGCGCAAGGGCGCGATAGAGCCTGTCCCACCAGCCGAGATGAAGAAAGGGTTCTACAGCCCTTATTTCATCATACCGAAGAAAGGCGGTGGGTTACGACCAATCCTGGACCTGCGAGTACTGAACCGGGCTTTGCAAAGACTCCCATTCAAGATGCTGATGCAAAAACGCATTCTAACGAACGTCCGGTATCAAGATTGGTTCGCGGAGGTAGATCTGAAGGATGCGTACTTCCACGTCTCGGTCTTACCATGACACAGACCCTTCCTGTGGTTTGCCTTCGAAGGCCAGGAATACCAGTACAAGGTCCTTCCCTTCGGCCTGTCCTTGTCCCCTCGTGTCTTCACAAAGGTCGCAGAGGCAGCCCTTGCCCCGCTAAGGGAAGTGGGTGTCCGCATCCTGGCTAATCCTAGCTCACTCTTGAGAGTTGCTGTGCGCACACAGGGACCTCGTGCTCCATCCCCTCAGCTGACTGGGTCTTCGGGTCAACTGGGAAAAGAGCAAGCTCTCCCCGGTTCAGAGCATCCCTTTTCTCGGTTTGGAGTTGGACTTAGTCTCGATGATGGCACGCCTCATGAACGAGCGTGCACAGTCGGTGCTGAACTGTCTGAAGGCATTCAGATGGAGGACAGCGGTTCCACTGAAACATTTTCAGAGGCTCCTGGGGCATATGGCATCCTCAGCGGTGGCCAGACTGCTCGGGTTGATGCATATGAGGCCGCTTCAGCACTGGCTTCAGACTCGAGTCCCGAGATGAGCTTGGCACTGCTGGAAACATTGCGTGGACATCACGCCGATCTGTTGCTGCCTCTTCAGTCCTTGGACCGACCTTGCATTCCTACAGCCAGGGGTTCTCCAGGTGCGTAGTGGTTACAACAGACGCCTCCAAGACGGGCTGGGGGGCCGTATGCAACGGGCACACAGCCAACGGCTCCTGGACTGGCCTATGGCTGCATTGGCACATCCACTGCCTAGAGTTGTTGGCAGTACTGCTTGCCCTGCAAAGGTTCCGGCTGTTGATCCAAGGCAAGCACATGTTGGTCCAGATAGACAACACAGCGATGGAAGCGTACATCAACCATCAAGGTGGTCTACGCTCCCGTTGCATGTCACAACTCGCCCGCCGTCTCCTCCTCTGGAGTCAGCATGCCTCATCCCGGGCGACCTCAATACAGCAGCGGATGCGCTGTCACGACAGGTTACCCTCAGGGGAGAGTGGAGACTCCACCCCCAGGTGGTCCAGCTGATTTGGAGTCGATTCGGTCGAGCACAGGTAGACCTGTTTGCTTCCCGGGAATCCTCTCACTGCCCGCTTTGGTACGCCCTGACCGAGGCACCCCTCGGTATAGATGTGCTGCCACACAGCTGGCCCCCTGGCCTGTGCAAATACGTGTTTCCCCCAGTCAGCCTACTTGCAAGGTCAGGGAGAACGAGGAGCAGATAATCCTAGTAGCACCCTACTGGCCCACCCAGACGTGGTTCTCGGATCTCATGCTCTCCACTCAGGCTAGGACTCCCTCTATGAGGCACCTGTATGCCTTGATGTGGCTTTTGTTCGCTAAGTGGTGTTCTTCCCGACGCAAAGTCCCCCAGAGATGCACAGTAAGATCGGTGCTTTCCTTCCTGCAGGAGAGGCTGGAGGGGCGGCTGTCCCCTTCAACCTCGAAGGTGTATGTAGCCGCTATTTCGGCTCATCACGATGCAGTAGATGTAAGTACTTGGAGAAGCACGACTTGATCATCAGGTTCCTGAGAGGCGCTAGGAGGTTGAATCCATCCAGACCGCACCTCATCCCCTCGTGGGACATCTATGTAGTCCTTTGGGGTTTATGGGGAGCTCCCTTTGAGCCCTTGGAGTCAGCTGAGCTTAAGGCACTCTCTTTGAAGACTGCCCTCCTAACTTCGCTCACTTCCATCAAGAGGGTAGGGGACCTGCAGGCATTCTCTGTCAGCAAATCTTGCTTGGATTTCAGTCCGGGTTATTCTCACGTGATCCTGAGACCCCAACCGGGCTATGTGCCCAAGGTTCCCATGACCCCTTTTAGGGATCAGGTGGTGAACCTGCAAGCCAGCCTTGGCATTGCTGTGTCCGGTGCAAGCTTTAAACATCTATTTGGATCACACGCAGAGCTTTAGAAGCTCCAAGCAGCTCTTTGTCTGCTTTGGTGGACAGCAGAAAGGAAGTGCTGTCTCCAAACAGAGGATTGCCCACTGGGTCATTGACGCCATCACGATGGCATATCAGGCTCAGGACAAGCCACCTCCTGCGGGGTTACGAGGCCACTCTACCAGGAGTATGGCGGCCTCCTGGGCCCTGGCCAGTGGCACCTCTGTGGCAGACATCTGCAGAGCAGTGGGCTGGGCTGCACCCAACACCTTTGCGAGGTTCTACAATCTCCGGGTTGAGCCGGTCTCATCCTGTGTATTGGCAGGCACGAGCAGGTAATTTCCGGGACAGCTGGCTGGGTGTACCGCTTGCGCATAGTGCCTTTCCCCTTAAGGTGAAGACGTGTGCTCTTGACTCCCAGTTGTGTTCACAGACTGTGATCCCTAGATGACTTTCCTCCTAAGCCCTCTGGCAGTTGAGTTTGTGGAGAAATTCGCTGCCGGCCAAGTACATGCGCTAATGAGGCCCTGTACTGAGGTAGGTGCTCCACATGTGCTGGTTCCCCGAAGGTGACCCCATGTGATATCTTCCACAAAATCGTTTCCCTGTCGGTAAACTGCGCCTTCCTTGGACAGAGGCCCCTCTGCCCCCGGTCGCCATGCTTTGTAGAAACTCCTCCCCCTTCAGGTAGGACCTAACATGGGACCTCTCCACATGACATACTTCTGACAAGACTTGGTAAGACCATGTGATGTATTCCACTCAAAATACCCCCCCCCCTCCTCTTGGGCGGGGTGTGGTCTACGCGGTGTCTTCCCCTTGGGAGGGACACCACCTGACATAGACACTTATGGCTCCAAGTCGGTTAACAAATTCCACTCTTTTTGGGGAGAAAAAAGAGGAAAAGAGACCTCGGCTGTGCTAGCCTGTCCCTATTGTTGGGCAGTCGACTTGTTCCTGAAGGACCGTTTGACGCTCATAAGAGCGTTGGGGGAGGTTACGTGATGGCCTGGTACGCTGGCTACGAGGCACACAGCGGTCTGCCCATCACGCACCGCCAGTTCACGTAACACAGTTTAGATAGTTTTGGCATTTTGTATAGGGACCCATAGTGTCACTACATCGACACAACGTTGAGTGAGTGACAGATATGGAACGTCATGGTTACTTTTATAATCTCCGTTCCCTGATGGAGGGAACGAGACGTTGTGTCCCTCTTGCCACAATGCTGAACTACCCACTGAAATGGCCGGGACCTGGTCTCAGCTCCTCAGCACAAAACCTGAATAAGTGGTTGCATACCAGCTCCTTTTATACCCATATGTCCGGGGAAGTGGCATGCAAATTCCACTTGCCAATTCCCATTGGCCTTTTTTCATAAAATCAGAGGTGTTTGGGGCTCCCAAGAGTGACCCCTAGTGTCACTACATCGACACAATGTCTCATTCCCTCCATCAGGGAACGGAGGTACGAAAATAACCATGACAATATTACAGTTACATTTTTTATTTTTTTTTTATGCATGATTTTCTGTAAAGCTGCTTTGAAACGATGTGTGTTATGAAAAGCGCTATACGAATAAAATTGACTTGACTTGACTTGACTTACAGTATACTGAAACAAAACCTAAAAATGCATTCAATCCTTTGCCAGTGATGAAGAAGGTCATGTGCATGTTCGTGTGCAGCTTGTGAACGACTCTACTGCAGGTAAAACATTTTCTAACCAATAGTGTATCAAAATACTAACATTAAACAAAAGTACTTCAAAGTACCAAATATTACCATGTTAATTAGACATGTACCTTGTTTTGGTAGTGCCACAGCAGGCTTTTGAGAAAGACTTTGATAGACTTCATGTTGTGCTGTGTAATGTAAAAATGAGTGGAGATGTTTTTAGTCCATTGTTACTTTAATGCTACACAATATAGACTACTCATGAAAATTTTAAAGATGATGCTACCAAAATTACTGGAATTGCACATACTTTTGATCATCACTCTAATACATGACTGTCGCAGCAGGGGCGTGGTCAAGCGTCCGTCCGGAGAGAGAGAAAGCAGTAAGTGTGCTTGCACCTAAGCTAAATTATGTCTAACACCTGTCTCTAATTACAGTGAGCACGGGGAGAGCGGCATAAAAGAGCCACACCGCCAGCAGACCGGAAAGATTGTCTGGGTCGTGAAGGTCTTCGTGAAGCTAAAGAGTATTGTGGAGCTAAAGAGTATTGTGAAGCTAAAGAGTATTGTGGAGCTAAAGAGTATTGTGAAGTTAAAGAGTATTGTGAAGTTAGAGAATACTGTGAAAGTGTGAAGCTGACGTTTTGTGGCAACCCTGTAAAAACCCCAAGCTACGTTATTAAAAACCCTCCTACCTGAGGTGAAGAAACCTGGTTCCCCGTGTCCTCCTTGAATAAATCTTCTACACTGGTGCTGAAACCCGGGAACTTGGTTGAAGATGGATGGAAGTCGCCCCGTAGAGTCCTCCCATCCCTTGCTGGCCTACATCAGAACCACCAGCAAACCCTGCTTGAGCTCCGTCAAGTTTCAGGAGCTCCTAGGGGCTCAAGCAGTTGACCGGCATGCCATCTGGAGCCTCCTCAGCCAGGAGGCCGCCCCTGCCATGATCCTGGACACACACCTGGAACTCTTCCGGAGCCTGAAGCTGGAGAAGTCCGACCGCCCATTTGCCTTCACCCAATGGCTCTGCGATGCCTGCCGGAGATGCTAGCAAGGGACCGCAGTGTCGAGGGGATCATCGACCAGGTGGTACTGGAACAGCTAATATATTGACTGCCAAAAGGGATGGCGGAGTGGGTCCAGTGCCACTGCCCGGCGTCACTAGAGGAAGCCGTCCGGCTTGTGGAGGACCACATGGCGGCGATCCCGTGGGCGGAAGAGCCCTCCTACTCTCTCTCCCCTCCCCCTGTGTTTTCCCCTGTCTCATCCCCCTCCCCTCTTTCCTCTCGTTCTGCTCTCTCCCCAGGGCCCATTCCTGCCCCACGCAGGCGAGGAGGACTTCCGCCACTGAAACCAGTTCCCCGGGCATAGGAGGCAACACCTTCCCTTGCCCCGATGCCCCGCCGCTCTCCCTCTCAGGTGGGGACACCCGCCGATGCAAGTGCGTGCGTAACGCCTGGGCCAGCATGCTGGAGGTGCGGAGACCCGGGCCACTTCAGAGATCAGTGCCCTCTGATGGAGCTGGGGATGGTGGTACGGGTCTACGACATCCCGCAGCTGCCCCCGACTGGGCTGGAGCATACCGGATACCAGTAAGTGTCAAGGGGGGTACTCACCAAGCGTTGGTGGACACCGACTGTAATCAAATCACTATCCACCAACACTTGGTTCAACCCGAAGCTTTGGGCACAGCTTAAATGGTGAGGGTGAAGTGTGTGCACGGGGATATTCACAAGTATCCTGTGGTGACACTTACGATTAAATTCCAGGGGAAAAAGCATAGAGTGGAGGCCATGGTTAGTTCCCGCTTCAACCATCCACTGATTTTGGGGACGGATTGGCCTGATTTTAGAAATTTATTGAAGGGAATTTGTGCGGATGGGTCCTGCACTAAATTAAGGAGATGTGAAATATGTGATGCTCTGGCAGGGGAGGCGGAGCCAGGGCCGTCCTCGACAGCTCCACATCATGATGATGAGAGAGGGGGAGAGGCTGTAGCCCCTCTCCTTATCAGGGAACTCCCTGAGGGTAATTTCCCTTTGGAGCAGTCGCAAGATGAAACCCTCAAACACACCTTTGACCAAGTGAGAGTGATTGATGGTCAACAACTCCAGTCAGACATCGCCCTTTCATATCCCTATTTTGCAATTATAAATGAGTGGTTGTATAGAGTGATGCAGGACACTCAGACAAAAGAAGATACAACCCAGCTTTTGATACCACGGAGCCGTCGGGAAGTGGTATTCCAGGCAGCTCATTATAATCCCATGGCAGGTCACTTAGGAGAAAGGAAAACACTGAACCGTCTAATAGCCCGTTTTTATTGGCCGGCATTGGCGGCAATGTCCACAAGTAGTGTGCGGCATGCCGCGAATGTCAGCTGGTTAACCCACCGGCCACCCCAAAAGCGCCATTGCGCCCCCTTCCATTGATCGAGGTCCCCTTTGAAAGAATTGGAATGGACCTCGTCGAGCCATTAGAGTGGTCAGCACGCGGACATCGCTTTGTATTGTCCTAGTGGACTATGCAACGCGATATCCAGAAGCAGTGCCTCTTTTCAACATCTCAGCACACAGTGTTGCGGAGGCACTTTTCAAAATAATCTCCCGGGTGGGGATTCCAAAAGAAATCCTCACTGATCAAGTTACAACATTTATGTCACGGACACTATGCGAGCTGTACGAATTATTGGGCATTAAATCGATTCGCATCAGCGTGTACCATCCACAAACAGATGGCCTGGTGAAACGATTTAATAAAACCCTTAAAAACATGATTCGTAAGTTCGTGCACGACGATGCTAGAAATTGGGATAAATGGCTCGACCCCCTGTTATTCGCAGTACGAGAGGTCCCACAAGCCTCCACTGGCTTCTCCCCATTTGAGCTGCTGTATGGTCGGCGCCCACGCGGTGTGCTTGATGTCTTGCGAGAAGCCTGTGAGGAGGGACCTTCAAATAGTAAGAATGAAATTCAATACGTTCTTGATCTTAGAGCAAAACTCCACACTTTGGGTCAACTAACACAGGAGAATTTGCACCGGGAGATAAAGTGCTTGTATTGCTTCCCACATCGAGCTCTAAATTACTCGCCAAGTGACAAGGACCCTTTGAGGTCACACGACGAGTGGGGGATCTCGATTATGAGGTTAAACGAACCGATAGAGGGGGCGCATGTCAAATATACCACCTCAACCTCCTGAAATTGTGAAGGGAGGCGGTCCCTGTGATGTTGGCTACGGTAGTTCCGGAGAGGGTGGAGCTCGGGCCTGAGGTGAATTCAAAACATAAACAGTTCACCCCGGTCACTTGCGTAGACCACCTCTCACCGAGTCAACTCGCATAGGTTGCCAGGTTTCAACAGGAGTTTGCGGATGTGTTCTCCCCTCTACCAGGTTGTACGAACCTCATTCAGCACCACATCGAGACCGAGCTGAGGGTCGTGGTACGTAGCCGCCCCTACCGATTACCCGAGCACAAAAAGAAAATTGTTCGGGAAGAATTGGATGCAATGCTCGATATGGGGTTAATAGAAGAATCCCACAGCGACTGGTCCATCCCAGTTGTTCTAGTGCCTAAAAGCGAAGGGTCTGTACAGTTCTGTGTGGATTATAGAAAAGTCAACGCGGTGCCTAAATTTGACGCATACCCAATGCCTCACGTTGATGAGTTGCTCTATCGGTTGGGCACTGCTCGATTTTATTCGACATTGGATTTGATGAAGGGTTATTGGCAGATCCCCTTGATACCAATTTCCCATGAAAAAACAGCCTTCTCCACACCATTTGGATTACACCAGTTTGTGACACTTCTGTTCGGTTTGTTTGGGGCCCCGGCTACATTTCAGCGTCTCATGGACCGAATCCTCAGACCGCATTCAGCTTACGCCGCTGCCTATTTAGATGACATCATCATTTATAGCAATGATTGGCAGCGGCACATGCAGCTCTGAGGCGGTTCTGAGATCACTGCATCGAGCGGGACTCACAGCGAACCCAAAGAAGTGTGCGATTGGGCGGGTGGAGGTACGGTATCTGGGGTTCCACTTGGGCCACAGGCAGGTGCATCCCCAAATTGATAAGATGGCAGCGATTGTGACCTGCCCGAGGCCCAAGACCAAAAAGGGGGTGAGACAGTCCTGGGGCTGGCTGGCTATTACAGAAGATTCATACCTAACTATTCAGATGTCACCAGCCCGCTGACTGATCTCACTAAAAAGGGAGCTCCAGACCCGGTCCAGTGGATGGAGCAGTGTCAGCAGGCGTTCATGCAAGTTAAAGCCGCACTTTGCGGGGGGCTGCTTTACATTCACCCGATTTCTCTCTCCCTTTTGTTTTACAGATGGACGCTTCAGACAGAGGGCTGGGGGCCGTACTCTCACAGGTGGTGGAGGGGGAGGAGTGCTGTACATTAGCCGCAAGCTCTCATTGAGGGAAACTAAGTACAGCACCATAGAAAAAGAATGTCTTGCCATCAAGTGGGTGGTCCTCACTCTCCGATACTACCTGTTGGTGTGGGCCTTCACCCTCTGTTCAGATCATGCCCCACTCCAATGGCTCCACCGCATGAAAGACACCAACACGCGGATCACCCATTGGTATCTGGATCTTCAGCCATTTAAATTCAAGGTGGTCCACAGCCCGGGAGCGCAGATGGCTGCCGCCGATTTCCTTTCCAGAAACGGGGGGGGGGAGTGGTAGGCAGGCCGGATGCCTCCCCGGCCTGAGTTGGGCGGTGGGGATATGTGGCAGTAGGGGCGTGGTCAAGCGTTTGTCTGGAGAGAGAGAAAGCGGTAAGGGCACTTGCACCTGAGCTAAATTATGTCTAACACCTGTCTCTAATTCAGTGAGCACGGGGAGAGCGGCGTAAAAGAGCCACACCACCAGCAGGACTGGAGAGAGAGTCTGGGTCGTGAAGGTCTTCTAATACTAAAGAGTATTGTGGAGCTAAAGAGTATTGTGAAGCTAAAGAGTATTGTGGAGCTAAAGAGTACTGTGAAGCTAAAGAGTACTGTGAAGCTAAAGAGTATTGTGAAGTTAGAGAATACTGTGAAAGTGTGAAGCTGACGTGTTGTGGCAACCCTGTAAAAACCCCAAGCTACGTTATTAAAAACTCTCCTACCTGAGGTGAAGAAACCTGGTTCCCCGTGTCCTCCTTGAGTAAATCTTCTACATGACATTTTGTTTTAATCTTTGTCTTAGATCAAGGATGAGTTCAGGAGGATAATCACAATTCACCTGGAGCAAACCTTTTTGGGAAAACTGAACTTCTACACTCCAAAACGCCTGGCCATGTTTGAGATGAATGGTTGTGAAGGGATTTTTTTTTTTTTTTTTTTACATTTATTCCTTTTTCTTCTATGATTTCAGATGATTGTTGTGTACATTCTAAACAGGATGTGTGTGGGAACTGTTAAATAGTCACTTCCACCCACAGAATTACTTCATTTATAATCGAAGACAACATGCAACTAAATATCTGTGCAGTATTTTGATCACTTCTCACTGATTTGTGTATTTGACAGAATGTCAGCGAAGACATGATTAAAGATAGCTTCACTGAGCATGTGATGAAGATCATTGTACTGGGCAGCACGGCTGCAGAGGAAGATGCCACCCCTGCCACATCTCCAAAAGTTCATTCTTTGTGCGATGGGTGTTATTTTGGCTTAACCTTACCGTTTTTGTTCTTTTAACCAAACTGTATTTTTTCATCAATGGTGAAAACATTGAATAAAAAATACTGTTAATACTGTTGACCAATAAACACGTATAATTTTACATCTTGCGGGTATACTTATGAAAATGTGTATATTTTAATGATTATGAACTGGCCCCGTTCACTTTCATTTTAAGTGCCTTTATGTAACTGTTTTTTTTTATTTATTTTTTTTATAAATGCTATCAATTGAGCTTAATGTTTACTGAAACTGGAATCTTTCTTTAATTCAAATTGCATTCAAATGTATCCAAATAATTTTGAAAACTACAAGGTTAAATGTGACATTTCAAAATGTTCACAATTCCTATACACTGAAAAGACGAATGATGAATGTTAGAACCTGATTTCACTGAAGTCAGAGAATTAAATGAAGAACCCTCTGTTATGATATATGAGTGGACTGGCCTCAAAGCTGGGTGTGTACTGGCTATTAAATTGCATCTTATATGCTTTTAAGTTCAACACCCAACAGGGATGTGACTAAAACAATGGAAACAGCAGAAGAATTTCAATTTAAAGAGATGTACATTTGTGTGAGAACTTCCAAACCAAAGTTATTAAAACCAGGTTTTCATTCACTGTGAGAAAGTTTTTCATGTCATATTCACTTAGTTCAATCGGCCAACTCACTTCCTGTGAGCATAATTCGTTTTTGAATTCAATGTATCTAGGGGCCTCTGAACTGTAGGGATGGACCCCATATCAAGGTTTTTTTATCTACTGGGTTTGATTTTCTTTTGTAGCTTTTCTTTTTGTCTGCGGAGAAACTAAAAGAGAAAAAAGAAGAAACGTCACCCTCTCATTTTTGTCACATATTTATTCTGCTTCTCATTTTCAATGTCTACAATACAACTGCCTAATTTTTTCTTATGCAAATAACTGAGGCACTTTGTATTTCTAGAGCAAAACAGATTGTGAATGAATGACTCAAGAAAGGAGTCTGAAACAACTATTGAGGTAAGTAATTTTGATGACTAACAGGACTAGCGAAATGTCAAGAACTGAATGGGTGATATGGGCCAAGCAAATCATGACAGTGAATCATCCCCCTCAGCAGGACCTAAACAAAGCTCCACTTTTCACTGTTAGTCTCAGCGCCGTGCAAAGGATTGTGCAGCCTATAGATGCAAGGAGGGAAAGGAGGGGCAGGAAGGGAGGGAAAGGGGAGGCACTAGGACCTGTTGGCTCCTGCAGTGGAGATCAGGGGAGTAGCTGTGGGACTCCAACTTTTACAACAATCAATTTCCCTTAAGAGGGAGTGGGAGCAGGGCTGAAGTGGATGGCATAGGACCTGTATACTAACATTTTTAAACACTGAACAGCACTGGGCTTTGGGGATAAACCTTTGCAGTGTGAGAGCTGGAATACAACCAATTTTTTAGTTTGGGACAATTCACAGACTTGTGAGGAGAGCAGCCTTGAGGTAAGTTTGGAATTATAAGTTTCGTGGAATGCTCGTGAATGGTCTCATAACCTGTCAACATGCAAAAGAGAAGCTTTTTATCTGAAATGAGCCCGTATCCAATGACAGGAAGACTCAAGGTGCTGTTGACAAGAAGAGTAATGCACGCATTGAAAAGAAAAAAAAAACTTGACTGATATACTAGATGGTATCTAGAAGGGAGAGAGACAAACAAGAGTAGGGCTCACTTTATCAGATTGAAAAACTTGAGGGGAATTTGGAAAATTATTGTTCGAAAAGCAGAAAGATTGAGAGAAAAAAGAGACAAGAAGGGAAAAAATCCAAGTTGTTTCTGTAAGTCTACTAATTTTTTGGACAAGAATATCATGTGGTATTATGAGATCTCAAGTGTTTGTTGTTGTGGTGTGAGATGATATGTAGTAGGCATAGACAATATGAAGGTCTACTAGGTGATGTGGATCTTCAGACTTAAGAGAACTATTCTTCCCCTACATTTCCCAAGGTAGAGACCCCTAAAACATCAAACTTTTTCTTTCCCTCTTTCTCATGACTTGGCTTTCCCCCTTTCTGTTTCTTTCCATCTATCCATCAAGCCACTCATGTTACACAACCAGAGGGGTCTCACTATCTTTGCCTCATTCCTCTTTGAGACATGGAACATGTTACACATTTTTATCATTTTCATCTGGGCAGAATAGGTGGTTAACCTGTCACCCGGCTTCAGAAACGCAGTTCAAGCCAAAACGTGCAAACAGTAGGGTTAAATCAACACCAGCGTGCTGCACAGGGAGAAGGAAAGTTAGAAATGTATGAATATTTGGCAAAGTGATGTAATAGATTGGGACATATTTTTTTTTTTTTTTTTTTCTGGGAATAATTAAAATACAGCATGTCTTTTAATACTCAAGGGACTCAAAACCATACCATGCAGAATGGGCCAGGCAATTTTAGTCAACATCTATAAAAGATAAAGCTCCACTAGAAGCATGCACAGGGATACAAAACTTAAATCATAGGTGCGATTACATATCCTACATAATGCATCTTTGAAATTCCCACAGAACTGTGTATGTGTGCAAGGGTCTGCTTGTACCCAGGTTAACGGCCCCCCTTGATGTCCTTAGTTTGGATAGAACCCAAACTCTACTTGACACTGAGTGAGTGAAGCCTTTCAAATTCCCAGATGCTCTTGTCCTAAAGCAGATGGACAGTGCTATTTTCCATCCATACAATGATGTCGGCTATTATTATTCATGAGCAGGGTCAGGTTACCCATTGAGCCTGAATTAAAGGTTCCTCTCTGTAGATCTGTGCTCACGTAGCGTAGCATGCCGCTGTGGTAATGAGAGGTAATGAGGGCTTCTAATGAGGCAGGTGGGCCACTGCCAGCAACTCCCATGGGTGTTTAAGTTACCCAAACCGACAACTCAAGCCTATAGTGTTTATTACCTTTAAATGGCATATATTAAATGACTGTATGCCCTGATCAGGGTGAGACAATACTGGCCATCTGGTCAAACAAATTAATGGGGCAAGATGAGGTAGGTCTCATTCTACTCACCCAAAATTCCATGTTCACAAACAGAATACTTTTGCAGACCAATAGCTACTCAAGAACACAAGTGCTCGACCTGGAAACCTAACACAAACATGGACTCCAGGGTGTCGTTTGACTCCACCTGGCACCCATCTGAAATGATCAGGAATATTTAGTATCTTCTGATGGATTTCAGAGGTTGAACAGCCAGAGAGCTCTCGTGTGCACTGCCAAGACACACTTGATTTGGAGCGCTTCTGTTTAGGATAAGCTTTGTTTGTTTGTTCAGAGAAGACTGACCTTCGACAGAAGGAATAATTTAATGCCCCACAAGAGCTTGAATATCGTTCCCACGGTGATTCATGCAACATTTGAGTAGGAAAGTGAAAGTGATAAATTAATAGAATGACTGTTAAATGAGGTAGTGCTTTGGAATCATTCAATGTCAGTAAAGACCCAGGTAAAGAAGTGCTTATGGATAACTAAAACATGTGTTTGCAATACATGACTGTTGGTAATCTAATGGTTACAGTCTCTATGCTGTTAATGCAGAGTTTGCTGATTATTACCTATTATTGTCAATTGGAACTGGTGGGTTGCTACACAAAAATTTGTTGCAGGTCTGCTCTGATTGGGATGTCGACAGCAGGCAAAATATCAATGTTAATGCAAATAGTAAAATGCTACTAACCATCTAATCTTGCATAGTTAGGATAGCAAAAATAAGGCTTATAAACTTGTAATAGAGGAGAAAATGACACAATTTTGACAGATTTACCTAACACTAGGTAATATTGCTAATCAAATATATGGATAAGTGTTTATTCCATGAGTTAGTCTGGTAATAACACTTCTGCTGTTGTTTACATAATTGTACAATTTCTCACTCAACCAACCATGCAATATTTTGCATATTGTTGGGATTATTCAGTTCATCGTAATATTAATAAAATAGTTTGATTTTTTTTCTACATTTTTGTTTACTTTTGTTTAATATATAATTTTGGTATTGTATTGGGGGTTGTACTCTGGATGAACGTGTCAGTTGGAGTAAATGAGATCATGCAATTATATCCAGATATTAAAAAAAGGAAAAAATAAAAAATAAAAAAATAAAAAATTCAGGTAGTCTTGAAGGAAATGTTGGTTTACAAGCCCAAACAGATGCTTGGATGTATTCATGAATCCATTCGCAACGTTTTAGTTTGTCAACTTTAAATAATGGGGCCAATAAACCTATAAACACGCTCCAAAAATGTGTGTCTCATTAAAAACCCAAGTGCAATTTCTGTCAAAATGTTTACAGGAAATTGTTCCTCTTTTCCAAATGAACATCATAAAATTATGTATTACAACTTTGAATTTCAAAGCCATGAGTTTCAATTTAGAGAGTTGAACTCTTGCACTTTGTTTGCAGGAATTACACAATTCTGATGTTGCAAATTCGTTTTGTATCACATTTATATAATTAAGAATGCACCAAAGGTGAAGTGTGTAATTTCTCTGCCACTAGTGGCACCAAATGGGATTGCAAAAATAATGTCTGTTTTAAGCAGGTTTCCCAAACACTCCACCCACTTTAAGCAGGTTTCCCGAACACTCCCCCATCCTCAGTGTTAATCTCGTCAAACAAATTACTGATGAAAATGTTTGTTGACAAATGTTTTTTTTTTGTTGTTGTTGTTGTTGTTGTTTTTGTTGTTGTTTTTTCAGCAATCACGAAGATGAGGCAAAAAAAAAAAAAATTGGCTAATACGGTACTTAAGTATATTCTATATAATATATTGTTTCAGGGGCTCAGGTTTTTATGACATTTTTCTTATTTTGTTTAATCTTACATATTATACATATTATTCTTATATATGTTTGAACAATGCCTAGTCTTAGGTCCTAGTCTTTTCGGTGCCCTAATCAAAATTTTATGTGGGGGCCCCCGTCAGTGTGTTCGTAACCCCCTACATTTTATTTAGACTTTTTAAAAAACGATAATGTTTTTATAAACTTTTATAATCTATGAACTATAAAAACTAAAACATAAAACAGATCAAAGATAATAAACCTCTTTACTATCACAGTACACATCATTTCAGAGCAACTTTACAGAAAATTATGTAATTTCTTAAAGTACTCATTGAACAGTTTCACTGAAAAAACTTCATTGAAAATTGTGCCTTAAAAATTATTAAAATTGCCTTAAAAGTAGTACATCACATCATGGCTTTAATGGAGAGAGAAACAACAACAACCTCATCATGCTGCATACTGCCACATATGTGTACATACGTGTATATGTATATACAGGTTTATATAAAACATTGAACATATGTGTACATGTGTGTATATGTATGTATATGTTTACATAAAAACATAGAATCATCCCATTTATCCCTACACCTGTATGTTACATAAAACCCATCGATGTTATTTTATGTTATGTATCGTCTTTGTTCTGTTCACATGTTCTGTCTGTACATCCGATGCTCTTATGTAATCTCCCTGTCATACATCAGCATATTATAAAGTGGTTTAATGAAATGGCTGGTTAAAACACATGATTTTATATGTCAAAACTATAATTTCTTGGTTGGAATGTCAGAGGCATTAACTCACCAGTAAAAAGAGCTAAAGTTCTAAATCACTTACATAAGCTGAATGCAGACATATGCCAACTTCAAGAAACTCATCTATCCAGAACACAGAAAACTACAGACAAGGCAAAATACCCAAGTATACTCAGCCTCAAAGAAAAGAGGGGTCACCATTCTTGTTCATAAAAGAATACCTATTCCCCATAAAACAACTATTACGGACCCGGAAGTATGTTTCGTCATTATCAACGTGTTAGTAAACAACACCAATATAACTTTCACCAACATTTATGGCCCCAACTCAGATGAAGACATTTCCATAACTTCTTCTCAATGCTGTATAACTTTTAAAAATCCCCTATCATTATCGGAGGAGACTTTAATCTAGTTATAAATCTGTCATTGGATAAATCTACCTCTTCATCTTATCAGAAAAAAATGGCACTCTTTCGAAATAATCAAGCAATAAATGTCGGAACTTGGACTAGCGATAACTGCAGACTTAACAACCCCACATCAAGAGAATACACGTTCTTCTCACCAGTCCACCAATCTTATTCACAAAGTGATTTCTTCCTAACTAGCAACTCTTGTGTCAAAGATATATCCAATACTGAAATTCATCCAATCATTATCTCAGATCATGCACCAATTACCTTTACCCTTAATAATAACAATACCATCAAACCTACTCATAGATGGCGGTTCATTACATCACTGCTGAAAGATAATGACTGTAATTGGATTAATATTTTAACAGAGAGAGTGCAACTTTCATGGAAATAAATGACACACTGGGTATGTCTGCTTCTACATTTTGGGAAACAGCCAAAGCTGTACTAAGAGGGAAAATAATTTCATATTCCACACACAAATGTAAGAAAAAACTACAGCTACAAAATGACTTGAATATTTTTTGAATATTACAAAATACTCATGCAAACAATGCGAATGAAAATACACTTGACTGCAATAACAAGGCTGGGAACTATTTAGCAAACCAATGTAAAGGTAATAAGGAATAATCACTTATATCAGCCATTAGAAATTCAGACGGGGATATGGTTCATACTCCCCAAGCAATAAACAAAACTTTCCTCACATTTTACAAAGAATTATACACTAGTGACAAAGTAGATCACTGTAAAGAAATTGAAACATTTCTGAGTAATATAAATCTCCCCAGATTAAATAAAACCTAAGCAGAGACACTAGATGTGCCACTGACAGCGGATGAATTCAGCAAAGTAGTTCACTTATTATCAAATAATAAAGCCCAAGGAATGGAAGGATACACATCAGAGTTCTTCAAACACTTTTGGACAACTATTTCTCCTCTATTTATCAGAATGGTAATAGAAATAGAACACACATCCGTTATCCCAATCTGCATGAACCTGAATTTCAGTCCTTCTCAAACAAAACAAAGATCCTACTGAATGTTTGAACTATCTCTTCTTCACACAGACTTAAAAATAATTAGTAAGACACTTGCTAACTGATAAGAATCAGTCATCCCACATCTCATTCACCAGACCAAACCAGTTTCATCAAAGGATGGCACTCTTCCAGTAATACTCAACGCTTACTCAATAGTAGATATTTGCAAATGGAAAAATAACAAAACAGTGATAGTATCATTAGATGCTGAGAAAGAATTTGACAAAGTAAACTGGAAATTCTTATTTGCAACATTTGAGGGACCAGGCAAGGATGCCCACTATCTACTCTACTATTTGCATTGTTCACCGAACCACTAGCTGCCGCTGTCAGACAAAATGAGAACATAACCGGTATCTTGATTAATAAAATAAGCCACAAAATCTCATTGTACACCAATGATATTCTTCTTTTTCTACAGAACCCAAACATTTCACTTCAAGAAACCTGCAAGCATATTAATCACTTTTCAAAGATATCCAACTACACTATAAATTGGTCTAAATCTACAATATTACCCATAAATGGAATGTATTGTAATAATATGAAACAAACCTCCCCATTCAAAATAGGCAACATTACATACCTAGGAATACACATCTCCTCAAACTTACCTGATCTATTTACTCTAAACTTCATACCACTCATAAAACAATAGAGGATGATTTAAAGCATTGGATGAACTTGCCACTCTCCCTCGCAGGATGGATCGCTACAGTTAAAATGTCTATTTATATCTACCCATTATCTCCTCATCTATTAAACATCACACTCTATATGAAAACTCTATAATTAAAACAACACTATTAGCATGGTGGAAAGTTAATAAATTGGCAGGCCACACTACAACTCCAAACTCACCTTTATGCAATAATCCTGAATTCACTATTAAAAAAATGACCTCTCCTTAGTTTAAAATGGAAAGAAAATGGTATTGCACATTTACACCATCTATTCAGAGACAACACATTCATCAGCTTCTCAGAACTAACTAAGAAATATAATATAGGTAAAGAGCAATACTTATAATATCACTAAATTAAAAGTGTAATAAATTCCAAAATTAAAATACGGAATCTGCCGAACCTACCTCCAATTGTTGCAAACATAAAAAACATAAAGAGTTCATCAAAACTAGTCAAAATTATATTCCCTAATATTGTCCACTAACTCTAAATATTCAGTACCTATAATTTAATGGGAAAAGGACCTTAACATTAACACAGACAGTAAATTCTGCGAAATTATTTGCGAAAACACATTTAGAATGACTAGAAACACAAACATACAATTAATCCAGAATAGAGTCATACAAAGATGTCATATCACAGAGCACATCATGTTCAAAATGGGTTTTTCTTTTGAAAAAATTGAAAAATTGGAAAAACAAAAACCAGCTGTCTATTGCAAATTGGCTATCCCTTCTTTCAGACCACATTATGAATGAAAAAAATGCAGCAATACTTAGAAACCAAAATAATGACTTTCAAGAAAAATTTCTCCCCCTACTCAATGCCTTGAACTTACCACTATCCTGAAGGTTGAGTTATGCAACTCAAACTAAGCAACAACTATATAACAAATTATCTTTATATATAGACTATACATTAAGAAATAATTTTCTGCTTTTTCGGAACCTCCAATTTTTTTTTTTTTTATTTTTTTTTATCTCTATAAAGATGAATGTAGGTACTTTACTATTATCATCATTATTATTATTATTACTATTATTATCATTGTTGTTGTTATTATTTTTCATTCTACAATCCCTATCTCCCACTTCTCCTCCATATTTTAAATCCAAATTTCCCACCCTTATTATTAATATAAAAACAATGGTATAACTATTATTATTATAATGATTGGTATTGGTTTTATTGTTCTCTCCTCTCTCTCCCTCCGCTTCCCCGGCCTGGCGCCCAGGTTTTTTATTTATTTATTGTTTTCATTCCAGTGGAGGGTGGCGCACCCCTTGGGTTGGCTGTTGTGGTGGCCACGGGTTACATATTATGCTATCTAGTTGTATATGTCTTTGTCCGCATTTTTTTTATTTATTTATTTTTTTTTATTATTATTTATTTGGTTAAATGTTTATTTTGTGAATTGTATTTGTTTTTGGTTTTTTGTGAGTTGAATATAGCAATAAAATGTAAAAAAAAAAAAAAAAAAAAAATACTACATTCCTTCATGCTCTCTTATTTCACATTCCTGACACATTATTTTTCCTTTATTCTGCTCGTAATGGACAGGTTGCTTCACTTCAAATCCATAGCCATATCTACTTCTATGTTATGTATCTTTACCTGGGCTATTTTGAACATATTTGACAGCATAGAGGCCCCCTGGCTTAGGCATAGGGACCAAACAGGTAGCGGGGAGTAAGAATCTGGCAGGGAGTCAGATTTTGACAAATATATATATATATATATATATATATATATATATATATATATATATATATATATATATATAAACTTAGGTCTGTTACAGTTTGATACATGTTTTTATTAATTTGCACATTATTGTCAACAAAATTTTATTTTGTCGACTAAATTATATGGCAGTAAAATTGACTAAAATTAATGTATATAACATACTGACTAAATTTAAAGGACATTTTCATCAAAAGACAAAAATTAGGACTGAAAAAATATAATTAACACTAGTCAGAATGCCGGGCTGGTTGGTATGCTTAAAACGTTTTTTTGGTTTTGACATAATTGTCCATTCTAGAGAAGCTGATCAAAATATGTCTATGTAATTTGTCTTTTTATATTTTAATATATAACTGAATATTTTACAAACACTGGTATTTTCTACTTAAGGCCAAATCCATACAGTATCTCTCATTAATTTCAACCAGCCAACACACAAACTTGTTTCGTCTAATCACAGAGACCGAAGGCAATTCAGAAACAAAGTCTTAAGTACACAAGTGAGGATGACTAATGACTCATTTTCGGGTCGGCAATCGCCACCAAAATAACAATTGGGAGACGTTTGTTTAGCAGATATTATATGTTCTAACTAATTCCAACTCAACCAAGGAGCATGAAGCCATCACCAGTTCCCCACCCACTATATCGGTGCTTTCATTTCGTTGACAGATGACATGTTATTGCAGTGCTTGTCTCTGCATGAGGTTGTCTCCAAAACATACACACAGAACAGACAGCAGAACAACACATACAATCACCTGACTTTGAACTTGCTGCTTTCCTCTTTTGGGCCCTGACTTTGCGTTACTAGCTTGTCTGTTGCTACTGCAGGTGGGTGAGTCGACATGTAATTTCATGTTTGAGATTAACAGATGATTCAGACAGTTCTGAGAATATTTAACTGTTATTGTATGGCTTAATGTATGGCCCGTTTACAAATCTTTCCAGTGATTACCAACATGTTCAAAACAGTTCTAGATGCAAATAATATCTATCTGTGGAACTGGATGAAATAAGATGATATCTACTTCCTATACAAAAATGGCCATTGTTTTTTTATATTGCGTATGACTCATTTCCTCACATTTTACTCATTCATAGACTGAAGATTAAGTAGATTTTGTTTTGAAGATTAAGCGTATACTTTCTGCACTAATAGCATCACAAACCAGAATTGCAAAAATGATGTTTATTATAGCACGGCCATTGGTCTGACAAACAGATAGTCCCTCCCCAAACTCACACCATTTTACACACCAGTCAGGATGCTCAAACAATCATTGGAATGTTTTGATAGCACCGCCTATAAAGGGCTTATCTAGGCTTGTTAATCTCGGATAGAAGAAAGTATTTTAACATCGAAAACATTACATACATACCATTAACAAACAATATTCAAAACATGAAGATTAAGCTCTATTCATAAATGGAAACATTAGTGAAAGATTTTTATCAGTTAAAAGGCAGAAATCATTTTTGTTTGTACTGACGTAGCATGACTTTGAAACCAGCCATAGCGGCCATTTTGACAAATGGAAACCGAGTGTCTGTCCATGCGCTGATATAAAACAATGCGAGCGACTTCTTAGAAACTTCTCAGAAAATAAATTAGACAGAGTATTTACGACATTGTGATCTATGGGATCTACTCCAACCCCTCACATTTCCGCTGTGTGTGGCCTCGGAAGAATTATCACGCACCTTTAAAACGTATGTCTGACCAATCGTGTCTGCTTGAACCTCATAGCCTGAGTCATGTTAATGGCACTCACAGCTGCTCAGCATGAATGGTTGTATGGCTATAGAGCCCATTTCCTGCAGTCATAAACGCTCACTAGCAGAGACCTGTAGACACTGGCGTGTTGCCTTCTTGCCTACATTTAACTCTATACAATTCAGTGAAGGTTTGATGTTTGCTCTCATGCAAATACTGTAGATTCTGTAATGATGAGCTTGTTTTTTTTTTTTGTTTTGTTTTTTAAGACCTGAATGAATGATGTTAGCTCACTAGCTTTGAACACCTTATTCCAAGAACCATTAGTCTGTGTTGTCAGACAGTGATGTGATTTTCCTCGTAGATAAAATCATTTTTAAAACAGTGTTATCTAGGATTAGAAAATCATTTAGTGCTTAACCTTTTAGGGCAGGTCTCTGATGCATGCTAAAAAAATATAACCGCAACCCAGAGAGATCATCATTTGCTCTTTTTTTTCTTGACTTTAAGTGGCACTAAAGATCCCTGATTGGAGTCTTGAGCTTCAAAATCAACAAATGTTTGTTTATTACATGGCTCTCTGGAATATTTGATTCTGATTGGTCAATCACTGCATTATGTGGTGAAATAATTTTGTATAAAGATCATTAAACTGTATAATTGACCACTGTCCCAGGCGATCGATTTCCTACTGTACATAGTGCTAATGCTAGTTTCATGTATCTTGTATCACTCTGTGGTCTCTTTCTTCTCAATTGAAAAGTCTGAAACTAAAACCAATACTTTGTCAATGTATTTATTTGTTTGGTAAGTAGCCAAATGTAAGACGGGTAATAATCTCCATAATAAACAGAATAATTGCCTCCATTTTGCATTTTTGTCCTGATCACACTGTCAGGGTTTATTTTGTGGTAATGACAGTCTGACTGTATGTTATCTCTTACTAAACTCATGGAAATTCCCAGTTATCCAGGACCCTGTTCTTAATACATGCTGTATGAAGAGTTGAATTTAATTGTTTGAAGTTTTGGCACAATCTTGGATTTGTCTCTCCACTGAAGCTCAATTTGTGTTTGTTGTCAAAGCAACAGGTCCATAAACTCAAACCTGCTCTGGAGCAGGATTATGTAGCATATGCAGGATTAGATATTGGCTTTTAAATTACGTTCTACCCATTCTAACAGCTGCATTCTAATGATAGCACCCTGTTGAAGTACATAATAATTTAGTAATATAATATAATGGAAAGTAATACTTAAAAAATAAGTATACAAGTAAGTGTGTTAATGTACACTCAGATCAGCAGTTACAGAAATACTTAAACATGCCCATCGAAATCACTGAGATCACATTTTTTTCCCCATTCTGGTGATTGATTTGAACATGAACTGAAGCTCCTGATCCGTATCTGCATGATTGTATGCATTGCACTGCTGCCACACGATTGGTTGATTAGGTAATCGCATAAATAAGTAGGTGTGCAGGTGTTCCTAATAAAGTTTTCAGTGAGAAGTGTTGGGTAACATTACTTTTAAAACTCGTTAGAATATTAATAATAACTTAAATAATTACAAAGTTATTTTTATGGAAAGTGTTACATTACTTTTGCGTTACCTTTGAGTTACTTTTTTCTCACAGCCACTTTCTCTTCTGCTATGCTATGTATTCCATACAAATAAGCCATGCATTGTATACAAGAGACATTACAGGTCATGCTAGCTACTGTACAACACTCATGTCAAAACAACATAGTAAACAAACAGATGTTTAGAAAGTAGGTCTTCACGTCATATTTATAATAAAGAATCAATAACATGAATATGCATGATTTGTTTTTAATGAAGAATAACTACTGTCTTACCTAATGCAGCAAAGTTGAATACTTGAACATGCATCATATCTGCCATCATGTGCTGTGCCCATCGACAATGTCAGAGTCAACTTAAGATGTTTTTCAAAAGTCAGGATAAAATTCAGTGGGGAATACCAGCTTAACATATTCAAGGAATAAGTCTGATGAATAAATGAATATTTTTTCACTTAAATTATCTCAGTGCATGCTTGTTTTGTGTTCATCCACGGTGCATACAGACGCCACGACTTCAAAGGAACATGTTGATACAACTTGAATGGAATCGTTTTTAATGCTACCAAAATGTCATAAAAACGGTTTGTTTCATGACTACTTGTTTATTATAAAACAAAAACGAAGAATATTTTTTAGAAAATAAGACATTTTCTCTGCGTACACAAACCATGTAGAACTTTGCTTGGTGTCACTGATCCAGAGTCAGCTTTTCTCATCCCATTCTCCCAGTTACAGGGAGCTGTAACACGGAGCAGTCCAGCTGCATAAGTCCGTGAATTGAGTGAGTATTTCACTCTGTGTATCATGTCATGGCCAGTGGAAGGCTAGTCTTATAATCCCTTTGCCTAAACGCGTTTACTGATTTTTTTAATGCAGTGTGTATTAACACATGAATCAATCGCATTTCACTCAACTGAATGTTGACTTCATATTATGCTAAAACACGAAATGCGCATGCACGTTAGCGAGTTGATTGGCAGGCGATGTCTGTATTTAAAAGGTGGTTGGCTCTTTTACCCGCAAGATGGGATTTCCTTTCTACATTCATTGACTGTTGGGTGCTAGATCTCCTTGGTTGGGCATTCCAATTTCTCCCATTCATTTAAATATATGCGACTCGTCTCTCTCTGCTAAATAGTCTCTGGTCTCACACTCTATAGAACTACAATACCCATCATGCACTTTGTCTCCTCCCCAAAGTTTGCACTTTTTCTCCTGATTTCTTGCAATACAGGGACAGAAGAGGTGTACAAAAGCAATGCGTTATTTTATTTAAAAAGTAACTCCGATATTATGGTCTAAAATAAAATATATTGCGCTACTTTACTCGTTACTCAAAAAAGTAATCTGATTACATGACATGCGTCACTTTTATCATGTTACCCCTAACACTGTCAGTGAGTGTATATTAAACATTTAAATACATAGGAATATAATTATTTAAATTACATTTATTTTTAAAGGTGTATAGAATGTCATCACATTGCTATTTCTCGTTGCAAACCAATCGCTGCATTTTGATCATAATACTATATATTCAGTTCCCTATATATTTTTCTAATCAACATGAAAATATTCAATCATCTCAGACCAGAAAATCTGGCACATGTACCTTTATCTCATATTTGTTGAGTAATGTATGAAAAAATGTGCCCAGGTCATCATACAGTGCATTTTGGGAAATTTGTTTAGAAGCTTCGGTTTTTGGTTTTTCGAATGTATAACATGTTTATATCTCAGCTCCATATGGCATTACGCAAGTTGTCACGTGAGCCTAAAGTGTCATAGAAGCACCACAAAATGACTTGGTTGCATCAGCAATTGACTGTTTCATGTCTAACTTTATTTTTTATGACACTATCATTTAGTTTTAGGTTTAAGGTTTAGAGGTAGGTAGGTTTTTTTTATTTTTATTTTTTTATTTAAAACTCGACAGAACATTAACTTTCAAAACCTTATCTATTTGGGAGCAAATTTAACTTAGGTGCCACTTAGGTGGCATTTCAACTTGGAACTGTTACGATACGTGAGGATGTAATATAATTTTGAAAAAGAACATGTTTGTTTTTTCATTATATGAATGACCCAGCAGAGGACTGACTCTTGCCAAGGCTGTGAAAGGAAGAATTTACGGTATAGTAGTATTATACCATTCACTTTTACATAATGTATAATTATGCGTCCTAACCGTGTAAAAAGCAATAAAAGTTATCTCCTCAAAGTAATCATTTTTGTCCTAATGAGCCATGGCTGCACAAGTGGCCAGCGTTAGGACATTTTGTGGATCTCTTGGTTTCTATTTCTAAGGCGTTAAGCTGGGTAGCCCATAACATCTCATTGGTCCAAAATCCTGGCCCACATAACTGTACATTAAACATCAAACATGTTCTGATTGGCTGTGATTGTGCATCGTCATGCAGCAGTTTTTATTTCAGTGTGGACAGATGAATTACTTGTCACTGGAAACTTGTCACATGTCACCTGCTTAGAACATAGTACAATTCCACTTTTTTTTATTATTTTTTTTTACCAAAACCAGGAATCATTGTGTTAGCCATCTAGCAGTGTGCTGTGCATGAATCCTTATGTATTTCTTGGCTGTCAGCTATGTTAATTTATGTTATGATGAGTGCAGACACCAAAAGGTCATGTTTAAAGCAACTGTTTTGCATAGGAACAGCCACAATTGAAGATCTTAAACCCATTGAGACTCAGTAAAGAGGAACAAGCATAGCTCCCCTCCCAACAGCGTGACGACAAGCATTCTTGCTTGGCAACCCCATCTCTAATTCCAGAGTGAACAATCAAATTCTCACCAACTGAGGGGAAATATAGCATAGCATTGACTAAAAAATAGCTCTGTGTCATGCAGAAATTGTTGAATGTCAAGGCTGTAAAACTCTAGCATTGTGGAAAAGACATTAGTCTGACGTTCAAGGTCTTCCCACCAACATTCATTCAGGAATAGAAAAAAGAAAAAGAAAAAAGAGTGTAACATTTTGTATGATTGAACAGTAAGCAAAGTGCAAAGTGTTTCCTGGCCAACTTAGCTCTTGAGGCCTGACTGGCTAGCTCGTGCAATGACAGTTTAGGAGAGTTCATTAGAAAGACTTTAAACACCGTCCCACTTCTGAAATTCACAGGCCATTAAGCTGTTATGGGCTTCTTGGGACAAAAGAGATAATCAAATGTATTCCCAAAGAACATGGACCAGGAACTTACTGAAATCTTGAGTTAAGCTGATGGTTCAGGTAACTTTGTGCAGCTAAAGCCGGTGTCATATTAGCAGACTCCAAACAACTTGATTTTGGCCAAGGGTGTCACACATCGATTTTGTGGATTTATATATTTTTTTTTTTTTTTTGTAAAGTGTGCTTTAATAGAGATGGGGGAGTGACTTCCTTGTGTCAAAGATGTCACTTCACTCACATTTGATTGGTTCAGTATCTGTTAGCGATCTGTTACCCAGAACAAAACCTGCCACAGAGCAGGTTAGTATGGAGTTACTATGGCGAACACTGGTAAACAGTCCACCCACCTTCATGGTACCTACAACCAGGGCTCGAGTTGAAGGGGGATGCGAGGTGAGCCATCCCCCTTGTTGCAAGAAATACCAAAAAGCATCCCCATTTTAAAACCACCATCCCCCCTAAACATCCCCTTTAGATCAATTGTGTCATGTATTACTTAGAACTAATCATGCATTTTGTTCTTGATGGTTACACCACATGACAATTTTAAAGTTTAATTTTTATTTTTTTATTTTTTTTAAATGCTATAAGGTTTTCACAAATTTATGAAACCAAATTTGACACAAAGATTACATTTCTAAGAACTTGACACAAATGTTTTAAACTAGATTTTTAAAAGATTTCTCATTTTAACACCTCGGCCAATCTTATTTGTCAATAACCCATAAGCATTAGCTTTCTGATTTCAATAGTAATTTTAGTGTAGGAGAACTTTGGGAAAAACACTTGGTGACAGAATTACCATGGATTACAAACTGCATTTGTGATATGCGACTGAGTGCAATTTGCGAATGAATATGTTCAGATCAGCATGATGTCTTGTCAGTTCTTCAGTAAAAGAAAAAGCTTACTGGTCACTTAACGAGAACACAAGAGCCTCTCCCGGCAACAGAACGATTATTTCTAACAATGTTGATGTGGTTTTCCAGGTGCTGGGACCATTAACTCGGCAGGTAGTCCTGTAGGTCATGGGATTTACAACGTCCCACTGGTAGATGCTAATGCATGCTCTGTCTCTCACCTACTGGCTTCATTTATAACATAATTGGAGGGTAGACCTGAAAATCACCGGAAAAATTGGCTAGTGTGATGCCGGCTTAAACTGCTGACTACAGTGGATTTGCTTCAGGACTCAGATTTTACACTGGACCCAATTCACTACCAATGTTGTTTGTTGTACAACAGTAAAAAAACAAACAAACAAAAAAAAACATTTAAAAGTATTAATATTACCATGAACTGCATATGCCCAACAATTTGCAAAAATTATTAACATGGCTGTGTAGGGAAGTAGAACTGTTTGGTTTCTAAATGTCTTGAATTTTGATGGTTTAATGCTTTCGGAAGGAAATGATTTACCTCACAAAACACATTGTGGTTGGCACAAATCATGTTTATCCTTGCAAGTAATCTCATATTCGATGTAGTCTATGTCATATTTTCTTTGCTGTTGTTCACTGTTTTTGACGATGAGAGCATGTCACGCAACCTGTCCATGTTGGCATCTGACTAATTTGCGCCAAATACAATTTTTAATGAAAGCACAACATTCAATATCGACACATTTTTGAAGGGTTTTCTGGATTTGTGTGCAAAGATCTTTATACACTAAAGCAACTACTAAAGAAATGAATGCCTCTCATTGGGAATTAAAAAGTGGTATTGCAACACACTATAATGGCAATCACGGTTGTTGATTTTCCTGAATGTGCATACAGAAACGAACTGCCATGGCTCATTTGAGATTGAAGTTAATGTTATTAAGTTGAACTGTATGTCGTGAACAATGAGTACAGATGTGTTAACACAGTTGTTTTCAACCGGTCGGCAACGGCAATGCATATAGCAGGGAAAAAAACAGTGCTACTTGCAAATGATAAATGTGTAACTAGCAATGTAATCGTGCTGAATAAGGAGAGCAAAATAAATAGGTTTATAAACTTATAAACTATAAGATAGTATTTTGGCACACTTCATCTGTCATTTGTTATAAGCAAATTAGGGAGATGCCAAAATAGACTGGTTGGGTGACATGCTGTCAGTCTTGAAAACCACAAACAAAACTGTGCGATGTACAAGAAAATACAATATTAAACTTGCAGTAAAGATTATGGGCTCTGTTTTCATGATGCACAATGACATTGCGCTGCGTCTTATCCTATTTTCATGAGAGCTCTAATTCTAAGCACAATTTTGGTGCCATGGCCGTGGGTGGGAGTGCTTGCGCTATCTGTGGGCAAATGCACTCAAACTGTGGGTGTATTGTACATAAATTAAGTGCCGCAAATCGAATTTACAGAAATTACACTTGACCAAACCCATGCACGCTTTGCGCCCACTATTTCGCCAACCAATTAACACATAAGACTTAGCACATGGTTGTCGAAAATACCAAAACTTCATGGTCATGCACACTGTCTTTGCGCAAATTACGTATCGCATAGTACTGCGCTTAAAACATAGCGGTCTTAAAATAGGGCACAAAGATTGTTTGTGCTCCCTTCAGTGTGTTTTATGCAGTGAATTATTGGCTGCCAAAATCTGTATTGTTTAAAGTTTTCTTTTATTTATTTAACTATATATCCATATTAATACATAGAACACTTATGTTTACCTTTGTCCAATAAACAATTTTTGTGCTGTGTTGGGTGAAAACCGATGGGTTAACACTCCTGCAGGGTTCCCAGTCATGAAAAACCTGGAAATAACAGTAAATTTTAAAACTGTGTTTTCCGGGCCTGGAAAAAGTCATGAAATTAATAAAACCTGAAAAGTCTTGAAAAAGTGAAAATTGTAATATTGCTCTTGTATTTAATACAACTTAAGGGCATAAGGTCCAATTTGTGAATGAATTGTTCTTTTTGAGTGGGTTGTTTTGCAATGAATTCACAAATCAGTCTGAATTATTTGTTGGTGCATTGGCCTGAATCAAAAAAATTTTTTAAATATCCAGTAATCACAAACTGAAAAGATCATGGAAATTCATTAGATAAAAAGGCTGGGAACCCTCATCATTGAAATAAACTATTTTAGACCATTGGAATAATCTCTTCAATGGTGTAGTATTCTATTACCTCATCTTCTTTGCATAATGTCGGTGATGTTTATTGAGATGTCTTTGAACAGTTATCCCTACTTCCTCATGCCACCATACAATCTTAACCTAACTCTTGCTTCAATTTGCAATTTAATAGCCTCTTAACAAAACACGCCACAATTTCCTGAAATAGACTGATAAAACATTCGCCTTGGGCTTCAAATGTCTATCATTATGACTTTGAATCAGCTGCTACTGTTCACTCTCATAGTATTTAATAATCTCAGCTTCCTCACACAGCTATTTTGAATTGGAATCATAAGATGTGATAAAGATGTGAACAGGCCGTTTTCTTACCATTGACATCATCTCATTCACGGTATTGCATGAATATAAAGTCAGACATTTTTCGGAACTTTTCTAAAATCCAAATCAGTTCAATAAAGACAAAATCTTGATGTGACAAGATAAATGTCTAAATTGCAACTTCCTCATTTTATTTTCAAATGTCACTCATTTTTAAAGGTGACGCGTGTCACGAGCTCAGCACACAGGCATGTCAGAGCCTGAACTTTATTTCCCCCACCAAATTAGTTGAAGTCTGCGGTGTGGGAATACTTTAGGTACTGTATGTTAAACACCCATGAGGTACCATAAATGTTTCTCAGTTACCCAGTTTGTAAGGTTTAACAGAAGAAAAAAAAAATGTCGACTCCGGCAAGAAACACTTCAAACTAAAGCACCATATATGTGAACATCATCCCATTTGCAAAGAATAATGTAAATGAAAATACAGTATAAACAGTAGGATAACAAATTAGACTAATTTCATTAAAAAATGACCAGATACAGTACAGTTTGACATGATTTGTGATGACTCATTAGATTTATAGGTAGGGTAACTTTATGTTTGTGCTTTCCGCCACACTCAAATTCAGCAAACGGATTCAAGCGCTTATATGCAACGTTATGATGGAAGGACTGCATGTCTGAAGTGCTGCGAAACAGTAGGCCTACAATGTGTTTAATACTATTAATAAAATATTTTTTATTGTAAAGTTTAAATAGGGTTTACAAAATGCTACAGGAGATGGATAGTGATACTGTAGCAGATAATAACACAAACACAAATAAATAAACAGCAAATGAATAATTATTTATTTTTATAATTTATTTACTTATTCAGTAGGTATTGTTGAGAATCAAACTAATTTACAAAAACAACCAATTACTGAATCAAATGCTTATATGAACTGTTAAACTGGTCAGCGATCTTTACAAATTATTAGTTTTGCTTTTGTTATTGTTGTTTTTGCTAAATTCAATTTCAGACATTTTAAAATGATAATTCGAAAATGAAATTTGACAGTATGGCATACAATTTAATTGCACTAGGGAACTTTTAGCTATAACTAAATATTAAACTGCTAATTATATTAGTAATGGACCTTAATACCATGATACTGGTACTTCTAGTGTACACATACATTTTTCATATGTTTGGGTAGATACATATAATTTGAGAGATCTATGAAACCTCTAAAGACTGGTCGGAAATGAAAGCATAATGGTAGTTCTATCTTAGAGACTCGTAGTAGTCTGGTATGTCATTCGCCCATTCATATTTTTGTTTAACCAATCAAATCGAACCTCTCGCTTTATAAGTCTGTAAACAGCCTACCATACTGCTGCCTACAGTGTGCCTTCGTGGCAACCTCCTCCACCCCCTCCACCACCATTTGAGTCCCTGTCCTTCTGTGGGGGGTAGGCTCCTCGCCCCTGCCATCCTCCCGGCAGATTTTAACTCATAATTCTCTCATTGACCATCGGATGAGGGCTTAAGCCAAATAACCTTATTATCATTCTCTGTTTTATCAATTATAATAAACTACTTAAATGCAATGTTGTATCGAGTCTTTTTGGTAGAACTGAAATTGTCTGAACCTTTGTAAGGGTACTGCCACAGTGGACCGAGTTCAATACTAAGACAGAATCCCACAGTGAAGCTCTCATTTATCTGTTAAAATTGGAGAAACTTTGTCCAACAAAGGCAATGGCAGATTCATTTACCGTATAAATGAAATCCAGATGGGACCAACAAAAGTTAAGCCATTTGCACTCTGTTTATGTGGCTGAAATTAATTATCATCAAAGCTCAGTATGAAATAAAGTGAAATACATCCAACTAATTTACTGATTTGTGTTTGTGAATCTTTACAAATCACACAGAACAGAATGAAACAATTATAATGTCAAATTAGGTAAGCTAAATGCATTCACTGTATTAAATATGATGGTGTTAAAAATATTTAATCTCATTCATTATAATATCAATACAAATTACCTATGAATTCCATTATTCTATGAACCTCAGAATATCTGTAAACATTTATACATCTCTAAAGCTAATCAATATGTTGATATTGTTCATTGATATTGTAGTGTAAGTTACTCAAATAAAAATAGTAATCCAGTACAAATGACTCATTACTGCTCTAAAATTGTAATCATATTACTTTACTGATTGATTAATTGGAAAATTAATCACATTACATATTTCTTTACTTTTAAGTTACTCTATAACAATTTTCACAGAATTTGTTTTTGTTTTTCAGCTCAACGATTTCAAAATAATGTCTATATTTCCTCCATTGCCACGGTTCCTTCAGCAGTCACAGAATCACAAACAGACATGCATTACATATGTAACACATGGTAACGTTGTTGGCTGCTGACAATGATGGCAATGACAAAGATGACGTGAAGATGAAGAACACAAGTGCAGTTTATTTACAAAAGTGAATGCCCAAACTATACACGTGAATTAAACAAACTTGACATAAACATCTATACTCACATTCACATTCAATACTTGACAACTAGACAATGAAAACATGAGGGCTTAAATACAAGACATGGGAGAACATAAACCAATGAACAACCAGAACTGATAACAAGACAATAAACCAATGAAAACATGACACATGAACATGGAGGGAAAACAAGACATCACATGACTAGGGAACAGGAACTAAACTTTTCAAAATAAAAGACATGAATCAACAAAATACACCTGACACACATACATTATATCCATACATAACATGATTTTATGTCTTAAATAATATTATTTTAGAAATATGTGTAACCCAAGTAATGCATTTAAAAGTAATTAACCTTACTGAAAGTCAGTAACTGAAATCTGATTACAATAATTTAAAATATAATGTGTTACACTACTTTTTGATTACAAAAGTAATTAGATTAAAATGACTAATTACTTTGTAATTAGATTACACCCAACACTGTATACGTACAAACTGACAATAAAGGAATTAGTGTATTAGTTGTAAATGCAAAAAAAAATAAATATATTTTGAAAAACATAGATGGTTTAGCTTTGGCACAAATCACTACATTTCCACTGAAGGCTAATAGTTCTTGAGAACTCTGTGGAATGCACAGTCAAAAAAAGTCTATTTATTCTAAATGCAAACAAAAAGGCAATTCAGCCTTTGGTACATTGCTCCAGTAAGGGCAATTTGTTTATTCAAGGATTCAAGTGAAGTTGTTGCTTATTGGTATAAACATCAACATTTCCTTAATTCAGAATGATGTCTTTTTTTGTTACTTAACATACACTTGCATATCGAATTTTTAAATGTTCATTTTCCATAACAACCAGAGGTATTGGTAACACAGCACACAGCAAAATCAGAAACACCTCTTTTTTCACAAAACGCAATGGGTCGATTTGGCTGCTGCACTAATATGAAAACAAATGAACTAATGTTCATGTTGGCATCAATCACATGGTACAAAGCCATACCAACTGTAGGGATTGAAAAAGTGGGATTGGCTCTCTGAAACAGTGCTAATGTTTAGATTTAATCAAGAAATGGTTATGTCATTCTAAAGGCAGTACTCTCAATTCTGACCAAGACTTTAGGAACCAAGCATTGTTTATGGTTCAGTTCTCCATCTGTTTAAATTGTCTGGAAAAAAGCCTCTAGATGATCTTAGCTGTCAGCCTGTCCAGGAAGCTTTAAGGTTTGTTTGAGAAACATATGGCTGTCCACCGAGCTATTGGAAAACTCACCTCAAGTGATTTCTCATGCTCGAATGCTTTGACAAAGATAACAGCCTGTACAACCATCACAGTGAATGTGCCATGTACAACAAATATATATATATATACTCCAAAATGAATCCATTATTTTACTGAAAAATATGTCAAATTTGGTTCTACACTGCAAAAAAAAAAAAAAAAAAAAAAGGTAAATAAGTAAATAACATGCGCATATCAGACAAACTAATAAAGGATCATAGTGCAAAATGACACAGAAAATAACACAGATAATTTATGTGTTAGTTCCTATTTTTTTTTCCCCACTCAAATAAAAAAAATTCCAGACAAGTGCAACCATCTAGCGAACGTTCATGCCCTAAAAAAATTTCAGTTACATTTGCACAGAAGCAAGTAAAAAAAAAACGTCTTAGTTACCATTGTAACCTCCGTTCCCTGATGGAGGGAACGAGAAGTTGTGTCGATGTAGTGGCACTAGGGGTCGCTCTTGGGAGCCCCAAACACCTCTGATCTTTGAGAAAAGGCCAATGGGAATTGGCGAGTGGAATTTGCATGCCACTCCCCCGGACATACGGGTATAAAAGGAGCTGGCACGCAACCACTCATTCAGGTTTTGCGTTGAGTAGCCGAGACAAGGTCCCGGCCTTTTCAGCGGGTAGTACAGCGTTGTGGCAAGAGGGACACAACGTCTCGTTCCCTCCATCAGGAAACGGAGGATACAACAGTAACCAAGATGTTCCCTATCTGTCACTCACTCGACATTGTGTTGAAGGCGTATCTACAATGGGAACAGGCTGCGCCAGTCGCAAACTTTTCTCTCTTTTTTTCTCTCCCCACAAAGTGACATTTTATTTTCAGCTGGGGCCATATGTATTCACATCGGGGAAGGTGTTCTTTCCCAAGAGGAAAAGACATCCTGCCCGAAGGGGAGGTTAACATGTGGCGAATACGTCACATAGGCTTACCAGCCGCATGTGGAAGAAGCCCTGTGGTAGGGCGCTGTGCGCAATGGTACACCTGGCCAGCTGCCCACACACTTACCTGCTCGTACCTGTCAACACACAGGACGAAACCGGCTCAACCTGGAGATTATAAAATCTCGCAAAGGTATTGGGTGTTGCCCAGCCCACTACTTTACAGATGTCTGCTAGAGAGGTGCCATTGGCTATTACCCATGAGGATGTCACACTCCTCGTGGAGTGTGCTTGTAATCCCAAAGGGGAGGGCACGCCCTGGGCTTGGTATGCCAAAGCGATGGCATCCACGATCCAGTGGGCAATCCTCTGTTTGGAGACAGCGTTCCCTTTCTGCTGTCCCCCAAAGCAGACAAAGAGCTGCTCAGAGCATCTAAAGCTCTGCGTGTGGTCCAAGTAGATGCACAAAGCATGCACCGGACACAGCGATGACAAGGCTGGGTCTGCCTCCTCCCGGGGCAGCGCTTGCAGGCTCACCACCTGATCCCTAAAAGGGGTCGTGGGAACCTTGGGCACATAGCCAGGTCGGGGTCTCAGGACCACGTGAGAGAACTCCGGACCGAACTCCAGGAAGGTGTCACTGACAGAGAACGCCTGCAGGTCCCCAACCCTCTTGACGGATGTGAGCGCAGTCGGAAGGGCAGTCTTCAACAAGAGAGCCTTTAGCTCAACTGACTCTAGGGGCTCAAGCGGGGCTCTACGCGGGCCCGGCAGGACCACGGAAAGATCCGACGAGGGAATGAGGTGCGGCCTAGGAGGATTCAACCTCCCAGCACCTCTAAGGAACCTGATGATCAGGTCGTGCTTCCACAGGGACTTACTGTCCACCACATTGTGGTGCACTGCTATAGCGGCCACATATACCTCCAAGGTGGAGGGGGACAGCCGCCCCTCCAGCCACTCCTGCAGGAAGGAAAGCACCGGCCTGACTGTGCATCTCTGGGGGTCTTCACCTCGGGAAGAACAAAAATTTGCGAACAAACGGCACTTCAAGGCATACAGCTGCCTTGTAGAGGGAGCCCTGGCCTGAGTGATCGTGTCTACCACCGCCGGTGGGCCAGACGTGGAGATTCCAGAGGTCTGTGCATGGGTGCCAGATGGTGCCCCATCCCTGAGAGAGGAGGTCCTCCCTCAGGGGAACTTGCCAGGGAGGGACTGTTGCGAGGAGCGTGAGTTCCGAGAACCAAGTTTAGGTGGGCCAGTACAGCGCCACTAGGATGACCTGTTCCTCGTCCTCCCTGACCTTGCACAAGGTCTGTGCAAGCAGGCTCACTGGGGGGAACGCATACTCGCGCAGCCCCCGGGGCCAGTCGTGTGCCAGCACGTCTGTGCCAAGGGGAACCTTGGCCAGGGAGTACCAGAGCGGGTAGTGGGAGGATTCCTGGGAAGCAAACAGGTCTACCTGTGCTTCGCCGAATCGACTCCAGATCAGCTGGACCACCTGGGGGTGGAGTCTCCAATATCCCCTGAGCAACACCTGCTGTGACAGCGCGTCCGCTGTACGGTTGAGGTTGCCGGGGATGTGAGTAGCCCACAACGACTTCATTCGCTGCTGACTCCAGAGGAGGAGACGGCAGGCGAGTTGCGACATGCCTTGGTAGTTATATACACTACCGTCGCTATGTTGTCCATCCGGACCAACACATGCTTGCCCTGTATAAACGGCCGGAGCCTCCACAGGGCCAGCAATACTGCCAGCAACTCGAGGCAGTTGATATGCCAATGCAGTCCGGGAGCCTGCGGCTGCGTGCCCGTAGCACACGGTGCCCCAGCCTAACTTGGAGGCATCTGTCGTAACAACGACAAGCCTGGAAACTTGCTCTAAGGGGACCCCTGCCCGTAGAAATGCAAGGTCTGTCCAAGGGCTGAACATGCAGCAGCAAATCGCCGTGATGGCCATGTGATACGTGCCGCGGTGCCATGCCCATCTCGGGACTCGAGTCTGAAGCCAGTGCTGGAGCGGTCTCATATGCATCAACCCGAATGGCATGATTGCTGCCGAGGATGCCATATGCCCCAGGAGCCTCTGAAACTGTTTCAGTGGGACCACAGTTCTCCACCTGAACAACTTCAGGCAGTTCAGCACCGACTGCGCATGCTCGTCCGAGAGGCGTGCTATCATAGAGACTGAGTCTAACTCCATAGCGAGAAAAGATATGCTCTGAACCGGGGAGAGCTTGCTCTTTTCCCAGTTGACCCGAAGCCCCAACCGGTTGAGGTGCCTGAGCACCAGCTCCCTGTGTGCACACAACAGGTCTCGAGAGTGTGCTAGAATCAGCAAGTCTTTGCGATATTGAGGATGCAAACTCCCAATTCCCTTTGCGGGGCAAGGGCTGCCTCTGCGACTTTCATAAAGACGCGAGGCGACAGGGACAGACTGAAGGGGAGGACCTTGTACTGATACGCCCGGCCATCGAAAGCGAACTGCAGAAAGGGTCTGTGCCGAGGTAAAACCGAGACATGGAAATACGCATCCTTTAGTTCTACTGCCGCGAACCAATCTCGATGCCGAACGCCTGACAGGATGCGATTATGAGTCAGCATCTTGAACGGGAATCTGTGCAGGGCCTGGTTCAGTACTTGCAGGTCCAAGATTGGCCGCAACCCACCGCCTTTCTTTGGCATGATGAAGTAGGGGCTGTAGAACCCCTTCATCTCGGCTGGAGGGACAGTCTCTATCACGTCCTTCTGTAGAAGGATCGCAATCTCCGCACGCAGGGCAGCGGCATTCTCGCCCCTAACTGAGGTGAAACTGATGCCGCTGAACGCGGGCGAGGAGCCTCGCATCCCGAGCTCCTGGCTGTGCTGAGGGAAACATCAAAGCACTTACCTTGCTCTGCATACCCACCAAAGGACCGGTCAGTGACGGGGGAGGAGGCTGAGCTCCCTCGCGGGTCATCACGACCACCTGGCCATGGGTGTGTGTGTGTCGCGGCCGGGTGCGTGAAGGCGGGGAGCCCGCGTTCGTAGCGCCCTGGCTGCGAGTGTTTGATGTACGGCGATATGTGTCTGACTGCATCAACCCGCTCTCCGATGTAGCGACTGAGAGTTCATCCTGCTCTCGAGCCCTGAACGAGACATTAAACTCTCCCTGAGGTGAGCTGCCTGTCTCATCCCTGAACTTGACCGGGGAAAACGAGCATACTGGGGAATGGGAGGTCCGTGGGGGATTACCCAGCAGAACCACTACCACTGGGGTCCCCAAATCGCCGCCAGCGCTAACCGTCCCGGCCTCGTACCCATAGGAAGAAGGACCGGGGAGCGGCTGGAGTGGCTTTCCCCAGGAAGAAGGAAAGCCGTGACTGCAACATTGCCATGGTCATGTTCTTGCAGTGAGAACATGAACCATCCACAAATGCTGCCTCAACGTGATTATGGCCCAGACACGTGAGACAGTGGTCGTGGCCGTCAGAGGCAGAGAGATAGCGACCGCATCCAGGAACTACACACAGACGGAAAGGCATCTTTAAAAAGATGCTCTCCGTCAGTGCACACTCTTTTTTATATACTCTTTTTTGCAAGAATATACACTCTCTTAGCTGTCGAAGCACCCAGGGGCATACTCTGCACTAGTCGTGCACGAGGGGGAGAAAGCCACTGAAATGTGCCGTATATCCAACAGCATATGCTTCTCTTTGTGAGGTGAATGGAACGGCAGTGGAACTCCCTGCTCAACACTGCTCGGCTCCGAAGAAAAAATCTGAATGCGTGGTTGCGAGCCAGCTCCTTTTATACCCGTATGTCCGGAGGAGTGGCATGCAAATTCCACTCACTAATTCCCATTGACTTTTTCTCAAAGATCAGATGTGTTTGGGGCTCCCAAGAGCGACCCCTAGTGTCACTACATCGACACAACGTCGAGTGAGTGACAGATAGGGAATCACTGTTTTTGAAATTCAGAAAGCATAGATTTTAGCAGACAAATCATTCGACTTCCTGTTGCCGATTTTCTCATGAAATCAAGTCTGCATAGTGCAATATCTTTTTGTCAGTTAATGCATAGGCTGATTTCACTGAAGAGTTGGTCTGCATGTGCTGATTTTCAATAAATTAGAATTTTTGAGTAGAAGTGGCAGCATGTTGGCCGAAAATCTGACGAGTCTGTTTTAACCGAGATGCTCTCACATCCTAAACCTATTTCATGCTACTTCCTGTTCACTGATGTACTTTCTACAAAGCAGCAGCTGTGTTTAAAATACGATTTCACAGTTCTCCCAATGGTGGGCTTTGTCTTCAACCTAATTTATGATGTACAGACAGCCATGTGTGTGTGTCTGTATATGGATACAGTATGCAGTGTATCCATATGTGTTTGTGCAACTCATCATTAACATAATGATGTTGGTATTGCATCTGGAAGGTTTTATGCTGCTCATCTCTCCAAGAGAAAAAAATACAATAATTCCTCAGGCCGTATGTATCTTGTGGACATTTCCTTTCCTGAGTTCTGTGTGCGGAGGTCACATTTTCATGCATATTCCCCAAAGATTACCATGAAAGATTTACTTTATGTAAACTTTGACTAACACACGGATGTCTCAGATCATGGTGCAGACATAGGTCAGGGCTTTTCTCTCAGGTATTTACACAGCTCCTTCTGCTTTAATAGTTATTACTATGTATTCAGTTTGATTTTTGGAGTTAAACCTGACCAAGTGATTTCAAAACGTTTTGATGTTTAAAAAATTATAATAAAATAAAAGTAGAATTATTAGCTAAGCTCAGACTGAGTTGGCTAGTGATACTCATTTTACTGTTGGAGCTGGATGTTTACAGTTATGTGTTGACCTTTCTCTGTAAAACTATTGGCATTATGTGGAAAAGAGCTGGGTGAAGATAAACAATTATTCTTTGTGTAGAATCAAGGCTGATCTTTTCTGCAGGATGCAGAAAATCACACATACACTGCTACTTTAATGAATGAGCGCTTTCTCAGCCCTTGATGTACGACAGAGTGGCCTCTGGAGGGTGAATTGTTGGCAATTCCAAGTATTCACGAATGTAAACTTTCAGACATGCTGTTATTCAGATGAATATGCAGGTTTGTTTTACAAACGTGTCTAAGAATTACACGTGTATGAAGTATTAAGTTGCGCATTTTCTAGAGTCAATACGGAAGTTACCAGTGTGTCACAATGACCTTTTGATATTGACAACAGAACTATTAATAACCGTTTTCAATTCAAATAAATGTTAGCAATTCACAATTAATATAATTTTGGTAACACTTAATAAAATATTTCATTTATTTAACATTAGTTAATGCATTTGGTATCATGAACAAATATTTAACAATATATTTGTACAGCCTTTATTAATTATAATGTTAGTTAATAAAATGACAATTGTTCATTGTTAGTTCATGTTAGTTTATAGTGCATTAATGTTAACTAATACAACTTTTGATTTTAAAAATGTATTAGTATATGTTGTAACTAACATTAAGTTCATTAGTTCATGTTAACTACAGTAATGTTGTTAAATAATGTTAACAAATGAAACCTTTTTGTAAAGTGTTACAAAAATTTTACTGTGTGGGACATAAACAAATAACTGCACAATATAACTTGCAAAAGTGTGGCAAAGGGCACTTTTTTATAAATCAGTATTGGCCGATCTTAGTGTTAAAAAAATCGCAGACTGGTATCGGCCTCAAATTTCCTGATCGGTGCACCACTAGCAAAAACTCTTTGTGAATAAAAAACAGTTTTCATCCAATGTGTTTCAGAGAAAAAAATCGTCACTTCCACGGAAATTGGTGCAAAATGGAAATGAAAGTGGTAGCCACTGGGGAAGCCACTGGGACTATTTTATTTACTGCGTTTATAATGTGTAGACAAACCTAACCCTAGGGTTACCCTAGCCCTAACCTTAACCTAACCCTAACCTAACCCTAACCTGAACTCTGTGAATTATTCAGTCATGTGACTTTTTGACACGCATCTGTATTTATTCGGTAAATGTGTTTCTGTAGTAGTTTATTCGCATGTCTCTAAAAAAAAAATAAAAAATTAAATAAAAAGCGAGCGTTTTAGGCGTATTTTGGAAATGTTTTTTGCATCTTGGTTTTCATCCTGCATTTTTATGTGATATTCCAAAATTACAATATGTGGATGGAAGCCATATTGAGAAGGGTTGTCATACTAAATTAAGAGTAGCATCATGCAGTTTCAAGTCTGTTTGTGTACATGAATGCACATATGTGTGTGTGTGTGTGTGTATGTGTGTGGTTAATGCAATTGCAAATGGTTTCATTAATCCTTTTAGTTAAAACTAGGGCTGTCAATCAATAAACATTTTTAATCGAATTAATTACATGGTATGCCGATAAATTAATCGAATTAATCGCAATTAATCGCATTCATACATTTTTGCTGAGAAAGCCCCTCAAATAACAATAATTCAATATTTAATGATTAAATAATTATAGTTATTTTTAAATAATTATATATATATATATATATATATATATATATATATATATATATATATATATATATATATATTATAAAAAATAATAATTAGATCATTAAAATGACATTATTTTGGCACACAAGTTAAGTATTAAAAAGGCCAATACAAAAAGTGGCTTTAGAATGCAATATATTGTTTATTTCTATATTATTGAACATACTGTAAGCCAATTATTGGTCTACAGTTCACAGCAATCCATTTTGAAATTGAATTCATCAATGAGTCCGAGATTTATTATAAGGGCTTGTCTAAGGACGCGTCAATGTAAACTTGTGTCAGACGGACACTTTGGAGAGTCTCGGTTGCATTTTGTCATAAACATACCGTTTTTTAAGTCTCTGTGTCAAGTTAAATGAAGTTTGAAACTTAGAAAAATATGTCTTGAGATCCCTGTCTTCAGATTAGCGATCCATCAAGATGTGTTTGAAAGCAAGAACGTGTTTTTGTCTGCTGTTGGAAAGTGCAGTTTGTTCTCTGTCTGTTTGAGCTGTGCATTGCCTATACAGTGAGTTTCGCTTACTGCCCCCTGGAGAAAACAGGTGGTACTCCATGCTTGAAATGCTTATATTTATATTATGGTCTTTTTTTATAATTTTATTTATTTATCACACATTATACACTTGCACATATACAGTGAAATTCTTTTTTTCACATATCCCAGCTAGGCTGGGGTCAGAGTACAGGGTCAGCCATGATACAGTGCCCCTGGAGCAGATAGGGTCAAGGGCCTTGCTCAAGGGCCCAACAGTGGCATCTTGGTGGTGCTGGGGCTTGAACCCCCAACCTTCTGATCAGTAACCCAGAGCCTTAACCGCTGAGCCACCGTACATTATTATATATTTTGTTATATATAATTAATCACACATGTTAAATCTACAGCAGCATGTCAGGACTGTTACTACTAGTACATGTGCAACATTTACTACAAATATAAATTAAAATCATTTCATATTTTAGAGCCATTATGGTGTGTATCAGACTCTGTTCATGGTTATAACTGTCCAGTATAGCTCTGAAACACTCTTACAGTGATTACAAAAGATGAAAAGAGTAAGATGCATAAAAGCAGAGTAATCAGATGTATTTATGTCCATTTAGATGAGTGTAGTTTAGTAAGAGTATCCCAACAATGACAATGTGTTTAGATGCATTATTTCGTCTAAGAGAGTAATTTCATTGGGTTTTATTTATTTATTTATTTTTAATTAAGGACTATAGACAACAGGCAATTGTGAAACTTTTGCGAAATTCCATCTGCAATCAGTGACTGGTTTAGCACACACTTTTGATGGATACTTGGATGGATAACCAATTACTCTTTATTTAATTTCTTAGTGTGTCATTAGAGAGTATGTTTATAATTTGGTGCCAACAGCAGCAGCTCCAAAATTTTGTTTGTTTTGTTAGAGACCAACTCTAATGCTTAATTTATTTTTCTCTCTCTCATTCTCCATTTCTCTGCCTCACTCTGTCTCTCGCCCGCTCTCTTCTTGTCATTTGTTGATAAAAAGAGGCCATCTGTCTTTAGCACTGCTTCATTATCCGTTGTCAGCACCTCACAAGAGCTGTATGCTTTTCACAAAAGACACTGTTGACACTCACAACCAAATCTTTTAACAGGCCGCTAAACGTACTGACATGTGTAGCATTCAGTAAAGAAATGAAATTGAATGTGCCTGTTTTAACCTTGATTGATGTTAAATCATTTGAAGTGGTCTAGTTTACAAGATATGAACTGTATGTTCTTTCTAAAGAAAAGGTTTTTTTTTTTTTTTTTTTGGTGCAAATTTATCTGCTTAAATAGTTATTTTACGAGTTTTTTCTTTGTTTCTTATTGTTTTTATATAACCAGAAACATTGAAAAATATATTGATTAAAAAAAACAACAACTAAGCATCACATTGCAACAGGCTTTCTTTAGTTTCCGCTAAAGATGTCACATAATGGAAAACTAGTGTACTGCTTACTGCATACTGCTCAGTATACACTAAATATGGCCTACTTAAAAAAAAAAAAATGGCCGGCACATGTGCCGATAATGTGCACAGACAAGAACCACTTCCGCGGGTCAAGAACATTTTTGTGGCATGCGGTCAGGCCGCACGGCTGTGCTGATGAAGACATTTGCGTCACCCATAATGTGCGCCGAGCAATCAGCAACACGGACAATTGAAGTATACTTTAGCCTTAAAACACTTGCATGTAAATGCAAACAGTATTCGACAAAGGAGTATGTAGTATCATGGGGCAATTTTTTGACATGGTTGTATTATCTGGTGTATTTTCTTTTGTGCGCACTCAAAGTTGCTACTTTCCTATCAATAACAAATTACATACTTTTAGTATTAATACTGTCCACATTTTCAGCAAGTAAAGACCACTTGACTGTAGGGTGAACATGAGCAGTGATCATCTGCGTAAAAATTTTTTTCCAGGGACTGTTAAAAACATTTGATCTGTAAAATAATAATAATAAGGATATATAACTGTAAGACGCTGTTATAATTAGGGGCCAAGCACTGAAGCTGCCTAGACACCTATTGTATCCGTTCCATTGTATCCGAGTCTATGGCAGCCCCATGAAGGGTTTTGAGGAAAGTTATGAAATTTGGCACACTGATAGGGGTGGGTATGCTTAGCCCCCAGACAAAATTTGGAGTCTCCAAGACAAAGTCTATAGCACCACCACCAAAATTTCACTTTTCTTTTGCACATAACTTTTGAACCGTTTGGTCGAGAAACCAAATTAATTTTCCTCTTATTACTCTCCTCATGGAGATTGTAATGGACCCCTTGCATTAAAACTCTATTCATTATAGTGGCTGTCATCTTATGATGTAAATGTTTTTGTATGTTTGTTTGTTTCTTCTCCTACAAATCTTGTAAAAAAAATTTTCTCAAATGATCTACAGACTGACCTGCACAAAAGCTATCAAAAGCATTTTGATTCACGCAACCATTACCACATTACACTGTACAAATTTAAAGAGGTCAGCATACAGCAAGAAGTGAGGTTGTATCTCGGCAATGCTTTGTCCTATTGAAACAAAACTTAGTATGCTTCATTAGGACAATGATCTAAAGATACATGTAAAGTTTGGTGACAACACCACCTATGACTCAAACAATATAAAAAAATTGATGTTTTTCCAGTAACTTGTGAACAGTTTGTCCTAAATCATGAGGTTGGTGTCTATGGATTCCTGAGGTCATGAGAATTTCAACGATACAAATTTTTACAATATCTTCCCTATCAGCTTTCCACCATTTTGATTTTCTTTACAAAGTGGTGTATCTGTTGAATGCTTTGTTTGATCTGAAAGCAAACTGGTATGTGTCTTCGACATCATGTCCTGAGGTTACCTGAGCAGTTTGGAGACAGTGCAACATAGTGATCAAAATGCTTAGTCAGTTTAAACAAAACTTTTTTTGGATCAATGCTTTCTAAGCATTCTATTCTAAGTCTTCCAAAAATGGCACAAAAAAAAAAAAAAAAAAAAAAATCACATTGTTTTTTTTGTTTTGTTTTTTTAATTCAAAACCTGCATGAACAACAGCAATATCTCAGGAACATTTTTGTGTGCTGACTCTCAGCTTGGTATGTCTCTTTAGCAACTGTCAAACTTGTGGCAGTGTGACGCAGAGGTAGGTTTGCGTACCTGTGTGTCATGCAGATCAAAACGACACCAGTTTAAGCCCAGCTTGAGGCAACTTGTGAACCATTGAGAATTTGTAATGTACATCATATCTACTTTATGCTTTCTGTTAGTGTTGGACACATGCTGCACTTTAAAGAAATGTGCTCTTTTAATTTAATGACGTTTAAAGGTGCTGTTTGCATGCCATGATCTTATCTTTGTCCCATCCAGCCTCTATAAAATGATTTACCAAGCCTACCTTAAAAGGAATGTTCCGGGTTCAATACAAGTTAAGCTAAATCGAAAGCATGTGTGGCATAATGTTGATTACCACAAAAAATAATTTAGACTCGTTCCTCATTTTCTTTAAAAAAAGCAAAAATCTTGGTTACAGTGAGGCACTTACAATGGAAATGTATGGGGACAATAAAAGTGAACGTGGCCAATTTTGGGTGGTTTAAACACAGAAACGTGAAGCTTATAATTTTATAAAATAAATTTGCTTTAATTCTTCTGTTAAAACTCATGTATTATTTGAGCTGTAAAGTTGTTTAAATAGTCATTTTTACAGTCGTTTTAGGGTTTGTTGATATTACATCATCATGGTAATGAAGTTGTAAAACTGGTTATAACTTTACGCAGAAAAGGTTTGTAAGTGATTTTGTCACACTAAAATGTTTACACACATATCCTTAATGTCTTGTGGCTATACTTTTGAAAAAGTCAGCATTTTAATGTTAATAAATTGGCCCCATTCACTTCCGTTGTAAGTGCCTCACTGGAACCAACATTTTTGCTTGTATGTGCAGACTATGCCCCTGGGCGCTTCGACAGCGCTATTAAGAGAGTATATATCTCTGCAAAGAGTATATTTTCCTCTATTAGAGCAGCACATTGACTTGAACGTCTTTTTAAAGATGCGTCTTTTTAAAGATGCAGTTCCGTCTTTGTGTAATTCCTGGATGCGGTCGTTATGTCTCCGCCTCCGACGGCCACGGGCGCTGCCTCACGTGTCTGGGCCGCGCTCACACTGAGGCAGCATTTGTGGATGGTTCATGTTCTCATTGCGAGAACATGACCATGGCAACGTTGTAGTCGTGGCTTTCCTTCCTCCCTCCGGGCGACGAAGGTCACGGCACGAGCACTCGGGCAGGTGATGTCCACCTTGGTGGTCCAGGTGGCTCAACCACAGCCCGAGCCCAGTTCTCGGCCCCAGCGTAGAGCCCCACGCAGGAAGCCAACGCCCCCCACCTCACGACCTGAGACAGACGACCCAGGGAGGGAAATGTCTGCTGCTACCATGGAGCTGGTATCCAGACCACTCCATCCCCCAGTGGAGGGCCGGGAGGTAAACCTTGTGTTCCCTTTTGTTTTGTGTTCGCTGCACCCCAAACGGGATGCGGTACAGACATTTTAAAAAAAGAGCGGTTTCCTCACTCCTTGGGTCACACAGTCGGTGTTTACGACCGCCGTTATCACGCGACCGGACACTGAGCACCTGCGACTTGGACGTCGCAAACACGGGCCCCCCGCCTTCGCACACCCGACCGCACCACACTCACACCCACGGCCAGGCGGTTGTGACGAGTTATGAGAAAGGTCAAAAAGTCCCTCCTCCCCCGTCGCTGACCCCATCGACACCGGGTACTTGGAGCAAGGTAAATGCTTTCGATTCAGAGGCATCCGCTTCACCTCAGTGCAGGGCGAGAACGCCCCCACCCTGCGTGCGTAGATCGTGACACTTCTGCGCAAGGGCGCGATAGAGCCTGTCTCTCAAGCTGAGATGAGGAAAGGGTTCTACAGTCCCTACTTCATCGTGCCAAAGAAAGGAGGTGGGATGCGGCCAATCTTGGACCTGCGAGTTTTGAACCGGGCCTTACATAGACTCCCATTCAAGATGCTGACGCAGAAGCACATTATGGCATGCGTCCGGCATCAAGATTGGTTCGCGGTGGTAGACCTGAAGGATGCGTACTTTCACGTCTCGGTTTTACCTCATCACAGACCCTTCCTACGGTTTGCTTTCAACATTGATTTCAACGACTCAATGGCTGATTCTAGTACACTCTCGAGAGTTGCTGTGCGCACACAGGGACCTGGTGCTCAGGCACCTCAGCCGTCTAGGGTTTCGGGTCAGCTGGGAAAAGAGCAAGCTCTCCCTGGTTCAGGGCATCTCTTTTCTCGGCATGGAGTTAGACTCGATCTCGATGATAGCGCGCCTCACAAGTGAGCGCACGCAGTCGGTGCTGAACTGCCTGAAGTCATTCAGGCAGAAGACAGCGGTTCCACTGAAACACTTTCAGAGGTCACGCCGCTCGGGTTGATGCATATGAGACCGCTTCAGCACTGGCTTCAGACTCGAGTCCCGAGATGGGCATGGCGCCGCGGCACACATCGCGTGGCTATCACGCCACTCTGCTGCCACTTATTCAGCCCTTGGGCAGACCTTGCATTTTTGTGGGCAGGAGTCCCCCTACAGCAAGTGTCTAGATGCGTCATGGTCACCACAGACACCTCCAAGTTGGTCTGGGGCGCTGTGTGCAACAGGCACGCAGCCACTGGCTCCTGGACAGGACCACAGCTGTGTTGGCACATCAACTGCCTCGAGTTTCTGGCTGTACTGCTCGCCCTGTGGAGGCTATTGCCGTTGATCGCAAGCATGTGTTGGTCCGGTCGGACAACACAGCGACAGTAGCATATATAAATTGGCAAGGTGGCCTACGCTATCATCGCATGTCACAACTCGCCTGCCTTCTCCTCCTCTGGAGTCAGCAGCGGCTGAGGTCACTGCGGGCTACTCATATCCCGGGCAGCCTCAATGCCACAGCGGACGCGCTGTCACAGCAGGCGACGCTCAGCGGAGAGTGGAGTCTCCACCCCCAGGTGGTCCAGCTGATTTGGAGTCGATTCGGCAAAGCACAGGTAGACCTGTTCGCTTCCCGGGAATCCTCCCACTGCCCGCTCTGGTATTCCCTGATGGGAGCCCCCCTAGAGACAGATGCGCTGGCACACAGCTGGCCCCGGGGGCTGCGCAAATACGTGTTCCCCCCAGTGAGCCTACTTGCACAGACCCTGTGCAAGGTCAGGGAGGACGAGGAACAGGTCACCCTTGTGGTGCCGTACTGGCCCACTCAGACTTGGTTCTCAGATCTCATGCTCCTCCCTGGCAGATTCCCCTGAGGATGAACCTCCTCTCTCAGGGACGGGGCACCATCTGGCACCTGCGCCCAGACCTCTGGAACCTCCACGTCTGGCCCATTGACGGTACGTGGAAGACCTAAGTGGCCTACCACCAGCAGTGGTAGACATGATCACTCAGGCCAGGGCTCCCTATACAAGGCAGCTTTATGCCCTGAGGTGGCGTTTGTTCACGAGTTGGTGTTCTTCCCGAGGTGAAGACCCCCAGAGATGTGCAGTCGGGTCAGTGATTTACTTCCTGCAGGAGAGGCTGGAGGGGCAGCTGTCCCCCTCCACCCTGAAGGTGTATGTGGCTGCCATAGCGGCACACCACGACACAGTGAATGGGAAGTCCTTAGGGAAGCACGACCTGATCATCAGGTTCCTGAGAGGTTCCCTCATGGGATCTCTCCGTGGTCCTCTGTTTGAAGTCGAGCTGAAAGCCCTCTCTTTGAAGATGGCCCTCCTGATTGCGCTCACCTTCATCAAGAGGGTTGGGGACCTGCAGGCGTTCTCTGTCAGCGATACTTGCCTGGAGTTCAGTACGGTAGACTCTCACGTGGTCCTGAGACCCCGGCCGGGCTATGTGCCCAAGGTTCCCATGACCCCCTTCAGGGATTAGGTGGTGAGCCTGCAAGTGCGGGAGGAGACAGACCCAGCCCTGTCGTTGCTGTGTCCAGTGTGTGCTTTGCACATCTACTTGGATCGCACTCAGAGCTTTAGACGCTCTGAGCAGCTCTTTGTCTGCTTCAGCGGACAGCGGAAAAGGAATGCTGTCTCCAAACAGAGGCTTGCCCACTGGATCGTGGATGCCATCGCTCTGGCATACCAAGCCCAGGCCGTGCCCACCCCTTTGGGAATACGAGCACACTCTACAAGGAGTCTGGCATCCTTGTGGGCACTGGCCAGTGGTGCCTCTCTAGCAGACATCTGCAGAGCAGCGGGCTGGGCAACACCCAATACCTTTGCAAGATTTTACAATCTCTGGGTTGAGCCGGTTTCATCCCGTGTTTTGTCAGGTACGAACAGGTACGTTTAGTCATACGGAACAGCTGGCCTCCATGAGGCGAAGACGTGTGCTTCTTCTCCCATGCGAGTTCATGAACCTGTGAACCCTGGATGTCCTTCCTCCCTAGCCCTGTGGCTCGTGAATTCAGTGGAGGAATTCGCAGCTGGAACCAGTACATGTGCTAATATGTTCTGTACTGGGGTAGGTGCTCCACAGGTTCTGGTTACTCCGGTAACCCCCTGTGATATATTTTCCGCGGTACAGTCTCCCTGTCAGCAGACCCGCATCTCCCTTGGGCAGAGCCCTCTCTGCCCCCGGTCGCTGTGTTGTAGAGCTCCTCCCCTTCAAAGCAGGACCTACCACCGCACCTCTTCCATGTGTGGCTGGTGAGCCCATGTGACGTATTTCCACATGTCACCTCGCCTTCGGGCAGGATGTGGTCTCCGCAGGGTCTTTTACCCCTGAAAAAATAAGAAAGAGAAAGAACCCCTTCCCCAATGCATATAATAGTGTTAGATGGCCCTAGCTGAATCTAATACTCTGTGGAGAGAAACATAGAGAGAAAAGGCTGGCGTGGCCTGCTCCCATGCTAGTTACGTCGATTCCCCACCTCTGGGATGTGGGGAACTACATGATGTCTTGTGGGGCATTGGGGGAGATTACGTGCAGACTGATGCACCTGCTATTACGCATGCAGCAGCTTTCTTGCACCTGCATCGGCAGTTCACGTAACACAGTCCAGCGTTTTTCTATAGGGACCCCTAGTGTCACTACATCAACACAACGTCGAGTGAGTGACAGAAGGGGAACGTCTCAGTTACTATTGTAACCTCCGTTCCCTGATGGAGGGAACGAGATGTTGTGTCCCTCTTGCCACAACGCGGTACTAGCCGCTGAAATGGCCGGGACCTTGTCTCGGCTCCTCAGCACAAAACCTGAATGAGTGTTTGCAAGCCAGCTCCTTTTATACCCGTAGGTCCAGAGGAGTGGCATGCAAATTCCACTCGCCAATTCTCATTGGCCTTTTCTCAAAGATTAGAGGTGTTTGGGGCTCCTAAGGGCAACCCCTAGTGTCACTACATCGACACAACGTCTCGTTCCCTCCATCAGGGAACGGAGGTTACAGCAGTAACCAAGATGATTTAGTCCAATGTATTTAAATGTCACAATTCCCCCTCTTTGTCATCATTGCTGTGTTTAGGTAAAGTGGCCCATGTGTTCAGCTAAAATGGGCCAGTGAATCTGTTCAGCAAAACCATCAATGTGAACAAAGAAATATGCTCTTTAAATTAAATTAATATTAAACTCATCCAGCCTCTATAAAATTATTTGCCCTGCCTCCTTTAGCACTTGCATCAGCTCATTTTTTCTTTAATTTCCTTTTTTCTTGAAATTTTTGAACACTCTCATCTCGAAACAAAATCTTTTTTTTTTTTTTTGTACAATATAGCCTGAAGTCATGGCATACAGTTCTAAAATGCTTAAATTGTGCTTGGCCCCTTCATTGCTGCTTGCAGCTATATTTATAATAGCAGTAATTAAAGTAGTCGTTCTTAGGCTCACATTTCAAGTTAAGATAAACGAATCTCTCATATACTATTACTTAAGTCGTACATGTAAACAATGTCAGATGAAATGGAGTAATGCAGATTAAACAGAGTGTTGCTAAAACAAACAATTGCATTATTGGAGAGGTATGATGTAAAAATGCTCGAAACATTAATTTGTGTATAAAATGTACGCTCATAAAAGAGAATGCAGTGAACAATGTCTGCTTCTGTATTGGGGTTATTAAAGGATATAAACTGCTCATAGTAGAATGAAGAGGCTTGTTTTATGAGGCTCATTTGTGGCTTTCCCGATGCTATTAATCATAAATTAAACCTCGTATGAAAACTGGGAGGGAGCATTTAACTTATCCAAATTCATGTCAGGAATTCCTATTAAAGGGAAGTTAACATGTCCAATTGCATTTTGTTTATTTAACATCAAGATTTTAGGTTAAAATGTATATATATTTATAAGGAAAGGTCTATATCTTAGGTCCTGTAACTAGTCACCAATTCTTTGAAGTTTTTCATCATTTTTATTCACCTTCTTTGCCTTTATTGGTTCATTTTAAATGGTCCCACGGTGTGACAGATGAATTGTTTAATTTAAAAATACAAATATTGAATCTTGTCTCTCAGTTAATATGAGCTCATAAAGACTACATTTATAGTCATTTTATAAGAACTTTAATTTTTTATTTTGTTTTGCAGAATTCACGAAGATTGCAGACTGCCCCACAATTGTTGTTTAAATTCACTGCACACTATTACAGCTACAATTCTTATGTAATTACTCTTAATTGTTCATTTTAATTATTTTTATGCATGTTTACCAGCCTGATCTTATGAAAATATATGATATGGTGAAATTTTTCCAAAATTATATTACGTGGTGTAGTCAAAGTTGTTGTTTTTTCTCCCAAACAGATGAGGTTTTTTAATGAGTAATGCTCTATCAACAAAACCGACCTCCCTACTCTAAACCTTAAACCTAAACCTAACCGATAGCGTCATGAAAAGTAAATGTGAGATGAAAAACAGAGAGTTTTTAAGGTAGATGATGCTCTGTTGAATTTTAAATCAACAAAACTGGTCTGCCTACCCTAAACCTTAAACATAAACCTAACCATTAGCATCATAAAGAGCAAATGAAAGATTAAAAACAAAATCCCTAACGCAATCACCTCATTTTGTGGTGTTCTATGACACTTTTGGCTCATGCATCGCAAGTGCAACACTCTATCATTTGAGCTACTTCGCAACTTGATTGCATCCGAACAAGCTTGTAAATGTAGTTATGTAATGCAAAGTTTAAAATGTATTGCCTTACAGGTCATGCGCTTTAGTAAAAGTATTTAGATATCAGAAGATAGCATTGTGTGAGGAACAGGGTGAAAAGTAAGTGATTATAAACTGAAAATCTGCCGTTTTACTGGTGATTTGTGTGAAATTGAATACAAGTCATCATCTACAGGATTAACCTAAAAAATTGCAAGAGCCATGGTTACCAACATAGTTCAACGATTTGCTGTTTCCCAAAACCATAGTTCCAAGAAACATTTGCAAGCTGCAATGAAAAGTTGAGTGGTTGGAACTTCAACTCTATACCTGTGGTTAGAATCATAGTTTAATGTTTAGTTTGCTGTGTGGACATTATTTGACTTTGCTGAGGCTTCTATATCTTTTATTCCATATATATATGTATATATATATCTTTCATTTGGTCAAGACTTTGGTCTGGTTTACATGCAATTAAGAAAACAACTTATACCGGGGTTTTACAGAAAGCGTTGTTCTGAAACGTCACGAAAACAAATGCAGTCGTTTAAGGGATTAAAGGCTTTTAAGAGAAAGCACTTTCATACACGATTTCAGTTGGAGAATACACCTTCTGTGACCATGTTAACCAACATGTAGCATTTTTGGCTGTGTTCCAAATGGGATAAATCAGCCTCCACAGGGCACATCAAAGGGAGAACTTCATAATAGGTATGCTGTGAGATAACTTCAAACTGAAATTTCAATAAAAATGGCTTAAAAATTCTATTCCAAATTACTATTATTTTGAAGCTCCACATATTTCAGCCATTCACTGATCTTACAGTGGATGGTAAAGACTTTGAAGGGAATAGGGCATAGGGATGATCACTTCTGAATACAACGCACGCATTTGAAGAATGTGCATGTGCGTATGTGCTCAAGTGTGTTGGGGGAACCCCGGAGTCTAATGTAGAGGGAAACCCCATTAAGGTGCAATGCATCTGTCTCATTATGGTTCATGGCGATTTCGTGTCTTCAGCAGATTTTTCATATTAAACATCTTTCTGGTGTATGTGTAAATGAGCTATTATAATAAAATTTTCATGGAGGTTATTCCCCCCGTGTAACGTCATTAACGACAATTCTATGTTGTTGAACCAATGTAGTTCGAACGATGAATGTGTGAAATAGCTACTATGGTTTCGTGACTAGCTCGTTAATTTCTCCAATGATGCATCGTACTATGATGGTTAAGCAGTTATGTCCGGGATAGGTACCCCGTATGGGAGAAATTTTTACTTGCTTTTAGCGCCACACAGTGGACATTTCACATTGTAACTGCCGTCATACATGTAATGAACCTTGTAATATTATTTTTCAAAAATATCATCCGAGTCATGCAATTTTCATTAGATCAGGCTGCTTAACACTTATACTTGTGGCTATACTTCCTCATTTAATTTGGTGCAAAAATATTGTAACATTTATTTTAAAGCAAAAGTTGGACTGAACCCTAAACATTCCTTTAAAGTTTGCTTGGTAGATCAGTGTGAAGATGCTTGTTTGTTCGTTTATAGTAATTCAGTAACCAATTTTCAAACAGAAAGATCAGCCAACTCATGTTTATATCATTTTTTCACATCAAGATTTTTTTTTCTTTCTCTAAGCTAGAGTTGATATTATTTTGGCACTGTTCAAACCACATTAAATAGTGATTTTCTATTATTTAAAACACCACCACATAAACAGTGCAATCCAATGCCAGGCACAAAGGAGTAATGGCAGTGGTCTCCTCTCCTTGTGTGTCAAACTTCTAACTGAAAGCAAAACTTTAGGTGACATCTGGGCAATATCATACATGTGAGATCTACCCCAGATGCAAACTAAGGGTGTGGCCTTCAGTTTGAGAGCTAGGTTCAGCAGCTGCAATATCCACAGAGCAAAAGATTCAGTGTGTGCGGCAGTATCATTTCATTGTATTTTAGTGCTTGTTCCATCTCATTCTGTTAGTTTGCTTGAGAGTTTACTTGATGTCTTGTAGATGACCTGTAGTGACCATGCAACCTCTATATACTCCAGATGTATGGATGAAATGTTAGTACACTGTTGCTCTCTAGTGGTGGCTGTGAAACAAACTCTTTCCAAGGCTGAGGTCAGAATGGCATACTACCATACTACGCTTCTATTTCTGCCGTAAATACCGTAGGTGTGACAGAAATAGTATGAGTAGTATGGTAGTATACCTTTCTAAATTCACACACAGTATACTACCTAGTTTTAAAAAATCATAGGCAGTACAATTTCTTTTACAATTTTAAGTAAAACAGTAGGCATTATCCTGCAATAAACCCTTAAAATAGAAGTGTGCTACATTGTGGTCACAAGAACTCTTTACATAGCCAGTGGTGTTCAGTTATCTATTAAAATGGTTATTTTAATTTTCTTCACGTGATAAGTCTTAACTTATCTAAGTAAACTATTAACCATTTCAAGTCAAAAAGATGCATTGTTGGATACAGTATCTCATGCAGTGTGCTCTGTTATGTTCAGCACATATTGCCAAATTTAGTAGATCATCTGGGCAGTCTATGCATAGAAAATCTGCATACTGTACACAGTATATACTGTATACTATATAATGCAGAAATAGTAAGATTAGCATGTAAGCATGTGTGCCTCTCTTTCCCAATTTAAATTGTATTGTGCATTATTATTAAAATGCACAATACATTAAATGCACATTTATTATTGCTATTTGCAGCAAAACTTTGTACAATCAGAAATTGTGCACAATGAGTAAAATTAAGTAACAGTAGTGCAAATGGAGTAAACATGTTATATTAACATTATAAAATAACAATAATAAAATTGTTTTAATAATAATAATAATAATTACATCTAATAATATTAATATTAAAATAACAAAATAAAAGCACAACGCAAACCAAGAAAGTAGGATATAAATTAAAGTAGCAACATTAATTTAACAAGTACTTAAGAAGGCTTAACTAAAAAAATAATAATAAAACTTAATGTTCCAAATGTGACTACCACCCCTGGAGTCGTGAGTTCGAATCCAGGGTGTGCTGAGTGACTCCAGCCAGGTCTCCTAAGCAACCAAATTGACCCAGTTGCTAGGGAGGGTAGAGTCACATGGGGTAACCTCCTCGTGGTCGCTATAATGTGGTTCGCTCTTGGTGGGGCGCGTGGTGAGTTGTGCGTGGATGCCGCGGAGAATAGTGTGAAGCCTCCACATGCACTATGTCTCCGCGGTAACGGGCTCAACAAGCCACTTGATAAGATGCGCGGCTTGACGATCTCAGACGCGGAGGCAACTGAGATTCGTCCTCCGCCACCCGGATTGAGGTGAGTAACCGCGCCACCAGGAGCACTTAGAGTGCATTGGGAATTGGGCATTCCAAATTGGGGAGAAAAAGGGGAGAAAGACTAAATTAATTAATTAATTAATTAAAAAAATATTTTTTTCCAAATGTGATAGATGGCCTCTCTATGTCTTTATTTCCCACACACACACACACACACACACATTTCCGTACATGTAGGCCATCACACAAAGTGTGATCAGCTGAAAACCTTGGCGTGCAGACTGCTGACCATCTGGTCAGTATTTCTCTTTTGTTTATCAAATTTGCATTTTGCTGTCCATTTGTATGGTCTGATTGTGAATATTGCACATTATTTTCCATATCCCACCACTGAATTTATATTAGAACTTCAAGAACATACTGATGGTGATCTGTATTGTGTTTTGATTGTATCTGCATTGCATTTTTATCATTAGCACCATTATATATATTCAAAAACCCAAGGATCTCAAAGTTTGTTGTGGCAGCATTTAAAACCATCCATTGTGCTTCTGATAAGGCAAATCTGAGATCCGTGTCTCCCGATGGACTATGACAACACAGACTTGACATTGCAACTGTGCATTGGCTTTACTTTGTAAATGCATTACAACACTGTTTGGAAACAGGCTTGTCTCTCTGGAGCGAATTTAGTAAGCCATTTTTGCATGCCGTATTTCAGTGCAAAAAGTCTTATTCACTAAGCACTCATCATACAATTTAACCAGGCATAAAATGTGCTGTAATAGTGCTGTGCCACATTGAAATTAAAGTAATCCGTGTATCATTCGTTCATTTAATATTCAATTTGGAATTCAAAATCAGAAAAACAAAAAAAGGACTTGTTATTTCATTATTCGTTTACAAAACCAATATTAAAAATCAAATAATGACTTGTTTTTCATAATTTCGATTTAATGCTCAAGTTAAAAATAGGACATTGGAAAAATAGTCACAGGACACTGTGCATTTTGATTATTTGATTTCACTAATATATGGCTTGAATATTTGATTTGCACATATGGGTGGACATGAAAAGCCCCTTTCTTCTGATTGGTCAACCTGCACCGTCGTCTTCCTCAATGCTTTGAGACAGAATAAATGTTCTCTGCTGTTTAATTGTTCAGATGAATTCCTCTCAGTTAATATTATATTCTTTACCATTTATTCTCCAAAACTCACCACGTTTATTGCAGCTGAGCAATCTCTCTCATCAAGTAGCCAGACCCAGTGCCTACACATAACCGTAAAATGTTCACTGAATGCAGACAGGCGCTGTGTCTGAAACCACCCCTATCCACTATATAGTGCACTATTTCCAGTGTCCACTATTTTGTAGGAGTGTCTAAATTCTGAGTGAGCCACTCATTCCCTACTTTTGTTCACTCATTCTTACACACAATGCACTCTAATTTCATTTGATGTACACTTGACGACGGTTAATTGCCCATAATCCACCGCGGGGAAGACGTACAAGCTGGGAGTTTACTGCTTCCTTCACTCCTGCAATGTTTAATTCATGCTAAATGCTGAATATATTAAATTACTTTTTGACAAATCATTACTTGATTAAAATAACATAATAACATTTAGAGAGGCAAAACATACAGATACATTTTAAAATGTCCTCTTTATTTATATTTTATACAGAATTTTGCCATTAAGCTGAAGAATTATTTTTTACTAAATAATTCACTGAGGTGATATTATTTTAACTCAGGAAACTGCACACAGTGGAAATGATAATTCTGTGGATGATGTAAATATTCCATTATAACATGTAGGTTATGATCATTTGGTCGGATGAGAAATGCTACCCAGCTTCTATTGGAGTTTAAAGATACTAAAGTATAACAAATAAATACAATAATGTGCATTTGATAATTTGACAGTATATATTAAAAATGACAACCAGAATGAATGGTAGCTCAGCGGTTAAGGCTCTGGGTTACTGATCAGAAGGTCAGGGGTTCAAGCCCCAGCACTGCCAAGATGCCACTGTTGGGCCCTTGAGCAAGGCCCTTGACCCTATCTGCTCCAGGGGTGCCATGTCATGGCTGACCCTGCACTCTGACCCCAGCCTAGCTGGGATATGTGAAAAAGAAGAATTTCACTGTATATGTGCAGATGTATAATGTGTGATAAATAAAGAAAATCATAATTATTAATAAGAATAACAAGTAAGGCCCAAGTATTTTAAAAGTTCATATGTGACGTTGTTTCTGCGACAGCCCCAGAGATCCGACGCTTTGTGTATACATCAGTGTCTGAACTCACTCACTCATTTCGTTCACTCACTGCTGAGATAGTGCATTAACTGCCATTCACTATATAGGAAATAGTGAATGAGTGAATGATTTCGGACACAGCTAGGGTTTCGTCTTCATGCGATTCAGCATTAGGACAATCACTGCCACTTGACACAATTTATAAGAGCGATACACACACCCACACACACACATTATTAAGATGTTTATTAAGATTGATCCCTTGCTCTGTATGCCAAATGTCTTCTCACAGTTATTCTTCTTGTTTTATTCATTTATAAGTGGTACCATGCAGTGCAGCTGATCAGTTGGGCACCGGTGGTCCACACTGCACTAGACAGTCGGCTGGCATTCGCAGTTAGGGTGACAAGGCAACACTTTAAAACCCAGGACAGTCCCGATTTTACAAGTCATGCACCGCATCACGGTGGACTTACAGTCAGGACACCTTTTGTCCTAATAATTAGTCTAAGTCAGCTACAGTTTGATTGCTTTAAATAAGCATTTTAAATTGACATCATTGTTTTGTGCGTTTTTAAAATGAGAAATCATCAAAGAGTATTGAAAGAATCAGTTTATTTTCATTTTTACATATTGCAGTGCAATGAACAAAGCGAGATGCGGTTCAGGGAATATACAGACTTAATGTAGGGTGCATCCAAGACAGATGAGCATTCATGCTAGTGAATTATAACAGCAACAACAGTAAATAACAAATGATAAATAATAATATTATTATTATGGAAGATATTATTACATTTAATATTGAATATAAGACAACAAGTATTTACATGGTAGCGAAGAGGGCAGTTTTGTGCGCCTTTTACTATCGGACAAATCTGAAGGCTATGTGTAAATGCTGACTTTAAATTCACTGGTCGAGCTTTCATGAACTTCCGAAAGCATAATTTCCATGATGAGTAAGTCTCTCACACCTAAGCTCCCAGAGTGGGGTAAAGTTAGTTTTAGGATCGATATTTTTTGATATTCGGTTTCTCGTACCCACGCTCTCAGCCGGCAGCAAGTTGGCAAAGATTCCGCACACTTGGCTTGTTGTTATGGTATATAAATTTAAATGGAATATAACTATAATATACATAAAACCCTGCACTCAGAACTGTCAGTTGGTGTGGCGGCTGCAGAATTATGACTGAAAATGTGCTTTCATTGCTTATCGTACTTAAGGAACTGTCTGAAATTTCCACTTACAATTAAACACAGGCGGTGTCCAATCACTGATGTGCAAGTTAAACATAAAACATTAAAAGTACACTTTTACATTCCAAATGTTTTAGTAGGTTGCCAGTTAATAGATTGAGCTACTAGAGGTGAGATTTTTACAGTAAGTCCAATAATATGAATATGAATAATATGAATACAGTATTAGATTATTTAAAATAAATAAATAAATACATAAACAATTCACCAAAATGTTATTTTCACATTCCAAATGTTGTAGTAAGTTCCCAGTGGATAGACTGACATACTACAGATGAGAGGTTTACAGTAAGTCCAATGAGTACAGTATTAGATTATTTTCGAAAAATCTTAAAAAACTAAAATTTACCAAAATGTTATTTCACATTCCAAAGGTTGTAGCAAATTGCCAGTAGATAGACTGAATTATGACAGGTGAGATTATTATAGGAAATCCAATAATATGAGGACAGTATTAGGTTATTTTAGCATAAACATCATACAAATTCCTGAAAATGTTATTATCACATTCCAAAGGTTATAGTAAATTCCCAGTAGATAGACTGACTAACTGTAAAAATCTCACCTGTAGTAAGTCTATCCACTGGGATCTTACTACAACCTTTGGAATGTGAAAATAAGGTGAATATCGAACCTAAATTAACTTTACCCCGCAGTTAAACGTAAGCCTATATGTCTTTACAATGTAGGCATATGCTTCAATAGTCTTATGAATGTATGGTTATTTTCATCATCTCATTTATAACTATGCCTATTCAAACCGGAGCAACGTCAAAGACAGCAGGTTTATGTGTAGGGCTGTCTGATAAATCTGATTACTTGATGAGAGAGATTGCTCAGCTGCAATAAACGTGGTGAGATTTGGAGAATAAATGGTAAAGAATAGAATATTAACTGAGACGAATTCATCTGAACAATTAAACAGCAGAGAACATTTATTCTGTCTCACAGCATTGAGGAAGACGACGGTGCAGGTTGACCAATCAGAAGAAAGGGCCGTTTCAGGTCCACCCATATGTGCGAATCAAATATTCAAGCCATATATTAGTGAAATCAAATAATCAAAATGCATAGTGTCCCGTGGCTATTTTTCCAACGTCCTATTTTTAACTTGAGCATTAAATCGAAATTACGAAAAACAAGTAATTCTTTGTTTTTTAATATTGGTTTTGTAAACGAATAATGAAATAACAAGTCCTTTTTTATTTTTTTCCGATTTTGAATTCCAAATATGAACATGAAATGAACGAATGATACACGGATTTAAAGTGCATACATGCCTCAAATTAGGCTTATTATCAATTTGTACATTAGGTACAAAATGGGTAGTCACGATTGTGGGCTGTCTCTGGCGTTTTTGCACTGAAAATAGAAGCCAGGCCTGATGACATTTTGCAAGAGAAAATGTTGACTTTGAACGATCTTGTTTCATCTCTATAATCACTTGCAGAAATCAACATTATGATGAAATTCTTGCATTACATAAATAAACAAGCCAAATATTTACTTGCTTCATTTTGCCACAGTTAATTTGTAATGATTGCCTCGTATTTGTGGTGTAAAATATGGAAGAGTTTGATATATATATATATATATATATATATATATATATACAGTACTGTGCAAAAGTTTTAGGCACATAAGATGTTTCACAAAAACATTTGTCTTAAGATGGTTATTTATATCTTCAGTGGGGACACAGTTTGTCAGTAATTGAGCTTTTTAAATGAATTCCTTGTGTATTCATTAAAACAAAAGTCCTAAAAGTCTCCACATGTGGCAGTTTTTACTTTTAAACCAACAATTCATAAACCATAAGGTCTCCACTAATGGTAAATGTCTAATGAAACACTCTCTGGTGTGTGCTTTTAGATGGGGCAGAGGTCTCATAATGAAGTGTAGAATATCACACGTTTAGTGGAATTACACAAATGACACTTTGGGTGGTGAAATATTACTGCCAGGTGAAGTGACTTTTGCTCTGGGTGAAAATTTTGTATGTGATTAAATTGCATGCTTTAAGTCATTACATCCCTGACAATAATAGAAACTGACAAACAGGCCTTTTATGCGGCTTTTGTAAGCTCTGCAGAATATGTATCACTAACTTGTCATTAATTATATTGCCTTTATTGACATTTCCATTATTTTTATTCATGTATGCAGTTTTGAAGGAATATATTTAGCCCAAGGAACTTACGGTATTCACTCAGATGTTGTTGTACTAAAAGAGCCATGTGTTTTCCAGAAAAAGCAGACACACCAGCCAGTCCTGATGGCAGGCTCTTGGGGGTCAGCCTGCACTGGACTCTGGCTCTAGCAGCCCACTGGGACCTCACTTCAACTAGGAACATTCCACAGGTCAGTGAGTCGAGATATTAGACATAGCCTGCACCACACACACACACACACACACACACACACACACACACACACACACACACACACACACATACATAGGCTTACTGGTATGGAATGCATCTAAAGTTTAATAGTAATTTTGTGATTCATGAGGCAAAAAAAAAAAAAAATGCATATGGATGATTCTCACAAAGAATAAATGTAAGGAATTATATTTTGAATAAACAACCATTAAGGTTTTTGGCATTGTGACATCATTTTCATGACAATTAAACACAATTTTCATGTTTGCATTACAAAACTGTATTGTACATTAACAAGCTTTATCAACTACAATCAAACTGCTTGGTATCTGCATTGCACTTGCGATGCATAGGACTGGGGTATCCTGAGTCCTGAAGAGCATTCAAGTCAACACGTGAGCTGAAAGAGTCATAGAAGCACCACAAAATGCCGTAGTTGCTTCAGCAATTGTGTTTTTTATCTCACATTTGCTTTTTCAGATGCTATCGGTCAGGTTTAGGATTCAGGTTTAGAGTAGAGAGGTCGGTTTTGTTGATTTAAAACTCGATTGAGTATTAACCTTAAAAACCTCATCTGTTTTGGAGAACATTTAACTCGCTTGTAGATCCACACCTTATAACTGTCGCAATACATGTAACGAATCACGTAATGTCATTTTGCAAAAATTTCGCTGAAGTCACGTACATTCGAAAATAAATAAATAAATACTTCATTCAATCGTGAACAGTGGTTCCACATTGAAATTAATTTTCTTAGCTTAAAATTACTATGTAATCTCAACACAAACACTTTGAACTGCTTTCAACTTGACACACCGTCTTAAAACGGAACACACAAGGCACGAGAAAAAGCAGCAAGATGCGACGCAACGACCAAAGATGGATGCAATAGACCAACGGTTAAAAAATAATGCAAACGGAGAGCAAGAACGTGTCTCGAGACCCTTGCATTCACTATTCCGTTGTGCTCCTTCTTGCTGTTTTGGACACAAGAACGTGTTATGAGAACGGCCACACAATAAAGGAGATTTTGGGGAGATGTGAACAAGCCAAAAGAAATATTTTATTGCATCATTTCAATAACATTCACATTTTTCTTATTTCTCTACAAACATTTTGCTTCAATTATAGTCTTATAACTGCTTGTACTAACTTAATTTGATGTTTTCCACTGGAATTCTGAGATTTTGCTCTGCTTAAATACAGCTTCCCTCAGACAGCTGCGTCTGAGCTTGTACCTGAGGTAAAGTTCGTCTCACTGTCAGGGGTGGTGGGAGGCAGGCAGAGAGGGAAAAGAGCCAAGATTAGAATTCATTATCATTACCATTACCATCTAACTAACAATGCCAAACGTTAGAATTTAGAATACAATATAAATGCAAGTTTCACTGTTAAACCTACCTGACAGTGTCATGGAATATTGAAGTCTCTTTCCCTCTCAGTAAGAAAACTCTCGAAGTCCAGGGTTCCAGATGTCAAAAGTAATGCTTTATTGAGCAACACAACAAAACCTGAGATGCCAGCATCTGAAATCACACTTCAGGATCATGCATATTTTATACAGATTTTGTTCCACCTTCTCTCTTTGATTGATGGCCTCTTCATCCAATAAAATCATCTTATGCCACCCCCCACCCCCCAGTTTCGTTAACTTGCTTCAGTGTTGGCAAAAGCATGACTATTTCATTTTATATGCATAAAACACACTGTAATCACTTCATATGGTTACATATTTTATATTGACTAACAATCATTACTTTCTGCATTAATTTGATTAGTATATTAAATGATTTCCCTTATTACAGTTGTTGGTTACACACATTCATGTAACATGGAGAAATGTATGTCCACCCACATACATATGTTTCATCTAATTTCTAGCACTAATTAACGCACATGGATCCTCTGCCTCTTTCAGGCTGGTACCAGGCAGTGCCTGGCTTTGTTCTAATTAAAACATTAGATCATCCCTTTAGTATCATTACACACATTTTTTCTGGGTCATTCACAGAAAGGCTGTAATTCTCCATAGAGAAGTCAAGTTGCATTTTTCCATTGATTCGCACTTTGATTATTAAACTGAGTAAATGATAATTAACTCAATAAATGAATGATTAAATATCTAACATATTGAATAATATTCATAATGCAGTTATTCATAATGCATTGATTACACATTGTCATTTTTAGATCATTGCATATTGCATACATATGAATTCAATTATCAAAAATGGATTAACTGAATGATTAAATAAAAATATGCAATAACAGTTGTCTACTCCATTATGGACTGAGCGCAACACCAGGCACAGACGGAGGAGGTGCTGACACTTACAGGAAGATTTTTTTCCCTATTAATGCTCAGATATGTGACAAAGTCTGCCTATGTGTGTGTTAATGCAAATAATTACTGAGGTTTATGAATGAAAAAAAAAAGATTATGAATACTCTATTATTATTATTTTTTTGCTACAATATCAAGATTAAAATATGGTTACTGCAGTACAATCATGTTAAATCTTGAGGTTACTGTTTTACTTAAAATACCATTGTTGAGCAATGATCACTGTAGTAAAAGCATAACTTTCGTAATAAAGCAGACCGCGAGGGAACACAAAACTTAGGACGCCAACACATCAGAGAAAGCTCGGAAGCGTTTGACGGAAAGTAATATGTCGCATCGACTTCGTACGGAGTGTACTGTGGAAACAGCTGTTTCAGTTTGAATTCAAGCGGACAATTATAGGAAACCAGACAGCTGACTTTACACATTTAAAGTGGGCAGAATATCAATTGCTTCGAATAACATATGCAGTCAAAACGCATTTGCAACTCATGTTTCTGTAACATCCAACTGAAACAACAAACTAAAAACGTTCCACAAACAACTTGTGGGAAATCGAACACTAATTAAGACCAGCAAACAATACCGTTAATTGTTAAATAATGTGATAATTAAAAGAGCTTCCCTTAATTTTGCCGATGCTCTCTGCATTATATAGCGTCTTTCAAAAATGGCGCTCACTCGTGTCATGTGCTTCAGCCAGGTTTGGGTGGGGGAGGGGAAAGCTGTTCCAGTGCACGTACCCTGACACAATGTCTTAGATATTTTGAGTAATTATACTTAAATTCTGTTGTTCTTTTACTATATTTTAAAATATTTTAACAACTGTTGAAAATCTATAGTGAACACAACATTTTGGTTAAAATCAAGTAAAGTTATCATGATTTTTAGAGTAAGGTATACTATTTGATTTTACAGTGTAGTCATCTTGCACAAAAACACATAAATAACACTTAATTTTAACATATTTTGAGACAAACAGTTCTAGAATTGTGTTGTTATAGTTCATTTTAACAAGTAAACTGAACAAGCAGCAAAAATCTTTGTGTGTGTGTGTGTGTGTGTGTGTGTGTGTGTGTGTGTGTGTGTGTGTGTGTGTGTGTGTGTGTGTGGGCAAGTTTAAGTGGTTTACGAGGACATTTTTTTAGGTTACAAACTGGTAATTACAAGGGTATTATGCTATAAATGTGGTTTATGAGGACAATTCTAGTGTCCCCATAATTCAAATCACTTAAATATACTAAACGATATTTTATTGAAAATGTAAAAATGCAGAATGTTTTTTGTGAGGGTTAGGTTTAGGGGTAGGGTTAGGGGATAGAATCTATAGTTTGTACAGTATAAAAATCATTATGTCTATGGAGAGTCCTCATAATGATAGCTGCACCAGCATGTGTGTGTGTGTGTGTGTGTGTGTGTGTGTGTGTGTGTGTGTAACTTTCACGTAACTACATTGCTGAATGTCCTAAGTTGTAATTCTGCTTTCACTGTCTATTTGTCAGCAGGACGAGTGCCCATGAGGTCGTTGACGCTGGTCCTGCTCTTCCTGATCAGCGTCCAGGCTGCACTCAACATGGAAGGCTACACCCACGCGCAGGGGCCAGCCAATGAGCACGCAGCATCGGAACATTCATACAGGCCTCATGGCCAAACAAAGCATAACTCACACTACGATGACCTAATCCCAAACGTGGACCCAAAACTCTTCAACAAGCGCCGTTACCACTCACCTCGCGTGCTTTTTAGCGACGTGATCCCTACGGAAAGTGAAACAGGAGGTTCCAGGCACCCACGTGTTCGACGGAGAGCTAACGAGTTTTTGCATCGTGGCGAGTACTCAGTTTGCGACAGCGAGGAGCGCTGGGTTGACAACTTGACCCGTGCCACAGACCTAGCAGATAATGAAGTCACAGTGCTGCCACACGTTCGCATCAACAACGTCGTAAAGAAGCAGCTCTTCTTCGAGACAACTTGCCGTGTGTCTAAGCCCAGCATGTCCCCCAAGCCCGGTCAGGGAGCCAGTGGCGTTAAAGCTGGAACCTCTAGCTGCCGCGGCATCGATAACAAGCACTGGAACTCTTACTGCACCAGCACGCACACATTTGTGCGGGCACTAACATCCTACAAAAACCAGATCGCCTGGAGGTTCATCCGAATCAACGCTGCATGTGTGTGCGTGCTAAGCCGCAAGTCATGGAGGAGTGGAAAGTATTGACTGGTGTCTCTGCCAATCTGGTGCAGCCTCCTGTCTTAAGTCCCTTCCATCTGTCAGTGATAACAACCTTACTGCCAACAGCAGTGTCCGAGAACGCGCCGCTTTTCTTTTACTCTATATGTCGAAACCCAATTCCTTCCTACCCTACCTCACTCTGTAAATTATTGGTCGTTTAAGTTATGAGGACTGCATGACATATTTATATAGTTTATACAGTCAGAATATAAATATAAATATATATGTGTGTATATACAGTATACATGAAAGTAAACTTTTGTTGTGTTGTTGATGTTCTTATTTATTAAACACCTCACTTCAGTATGTCAATGCAAGACTGCTTTCTCTTTTAATTTCATTTAATAATTGCAGCCTTAGGTGTGATATCTATTTTTTTGTAACAATTTAGACATTTTAAAAAGTTTAAAATTAAAACTGAGAACCTCCCATTGAATGAAGGTTAACCACTTTCACACAGCTCTGATGGAGCATTTGCATAAGATGCTGAATCAGTTTGAACTCAAGCATGAGTAAATTGGCAAATTGGGTTTCTGAAAGCACAACTATTCCACTTCTCTGAAGTTCAACAAATGTCCAAGTCAGAATGTGTCGCAGCAAAGTGGCGCATCTCTTTTGAAAACCCTTGAATTTTTTTCTTGTGAGACACCATCCCCATTGAAATTACTGGTTCTTTCTCTGTTCCGTTAACTGTTCCGTTTAGTACCCTTAGTACCTATAAAAGTAAAAATGTTTGACTGCGAGCCCATACGGACGCATTTGACACGTGCACACTGTGACTGCTTTATGATATTCTTCTACAACGGCAGGCGCATGTGACGAAAAAGCACAAAGATGCGGCCTGTCCGAGTGTCTTGAAAACTAAGCTGCACACGCCCTTATAAAAATCTAGAGTTCTTGCAAACTAACCACAAATTTGCCACAATTTGCTATTCATTATTTTTACATGCAAATGTGATTCGCCGCAGATTTTTGCCAGAAGTTTGTAGCTCTTCACCAGTAGTGGTGAACCTGCAGCCAAACTTTGGCAACAATGGACCATTTCCCAGAAATTTGTGTCAAATTTGCAATCAACTCTCGAATTTTGCAAGGGTGGACACTCCCCACATACTGTGCTGAGGACGAAATTTGCATCACTAACACTGTTAAGTGCAATTTCCATGCCTGGGAATGCGCAACTGGGTGAGAGTAGGAGTGTTCGCGCTATCTGTATGTGTATGCATACAAACAGTGTATTCACAAAAACATATATGGGAGCTCCATGTAAATGAAGTAGCACAAGGCCTGTTTTTCTATTTTTTGTGAGAAATAAGTAATTGACCCTCGGACTTCTAGAGAACCACGTCTATTCTTAACGCAAAGTCTAAACTTGTTCAGAACATTGAATCTTTTTGACACCTGCGCTAAAAACAATCTAGATGCAGTGCAACGAATAAAACAGAATGCAGTTTTTGTGTTTTTGAAACTTGAAGTTCTTTTTAACTTGGCACAGTGTTTAAAATGTGCCGGTCCTGGAAGAGACGCTGAAGAAACAGCGAAACGCGATGCAACAGTCAAAGACATTCGTCCAGCATGTGTTTACATAGGGAAATTATGGTAAAACAGAGCAGACGCGAGCAAAAGCATGTTCGGTGTGAATGGCCCCTAACTCATCCATTCAGGCGTGTCTGTGAGTGAGAGTGCAAAACAAGTTCGGTAGGTCTGTTTATTTTTTTCATTAAATAAAAACCCAAACCAAACCCGACCCAAATCCTAAGTCCTACTTGAAAAACGACCCAAACCTGGCCCAAAACCCAACGGGTTCTTGGGTCCCGTCGGGCCAAGTCAGGTAGCAGACCTCTAGTTACAGCATCTACAATCAGGGGCTAACTATCCCATGCTTACCAGCCAAAACCTGAGCCCTTAACCTGTTGATGCTCATTGACCCCACCCATGGGTTTGACTTTACTTTGCTTAAATGAGTTCACATTTACTATAAATGTGTGCTGTTCAAAATTGTCATAATGTTGACAAATTATACATCTTTATAATATGTCAACATCATTAACTCTTTTTTGACTAGACTATATAGTATATGTGAACTAATTTAAAAAAGTGACATCAGTTCTGGGAGGTGGGGGGAGGGGGGGCATGCACATCAACAGGTTATATATATCATGTTTGCCAATAAAAATATAACCATTAACCAGTGGTTCTCAGTTGTTTTTGGTTTCCTCTTTGAAACTAGAAAAAACTTGTGCACTAAATTTCAAGTCTTCTGAAGCTATATGATTGCTTTGCGTGAGGAACAGACCAAAATTTGAGTCTAAATTCACTAAAAATCTTCCCCTACCCCCATTTGCATCTGGCGTTCATGCAACAGAGTCTTTGTTTGCATACTGTAAGTGCAGTGCAGTGAGCACAACTGCCACCAGATATGGAGAAGGCAGCGGAGAAAAAGAAATTGTGCACAAACTATAGTTTCTTTAAAGCTGTATTGCCGTGTATTGTCAACATGGCAAATTTGAATGAGTGAAAGTGAACGAAATTTGAGAATGACGGCAGTCTTCTTGCTTCCTGCTACACCACCCCTAGGAGGTGCACCCCACACTTTGAGAACCACTGCCATTAGGGAAATTTTATTGTAATGTTGCAATATTTGCAAACTAATTTGCGAATTTTGTTTTACATTACATTCCTTGCTTAATGAGTTAACATTCTCTTTCAGCTTTGCAAGCTTGGTATTTCCTTGAAAAATGCAACCCTAGTATTGGAAAATCTATTACAGATGCCTTGCAACACATTCTGACCTTTGGCAGTGTTCTTTTTTAAAGCTGCCAAATAACGATAAACATATGAATAGACATCTCATGTATTTTAGTGTTTGATCCCAGCAAAAATTTACATGAGTCCTTGTTTACAAAGCATAGCAACAACTGTTTTTCTATTACAGTGCAGACAGATGTGCAAGTGTGTATCATAACTTCATCCACTGACGTAGAGTTGGCACACAAAAAAGCATTTTCCTATGAGTTTCCAGCTCAGAGATGAATATACTGTCTGGAATAAGTTGCTTAGGGACTTGCTGGGATCCCTCATGTTCTTTCCTTTCCAGTTTACATTGGATCATAGCAAAAAGAGAGATCTCAAATGATTGAGTCAAATCTTTCACTCATAGCATGCTCAGCCTTCCAAGGCGACCTGGAATGTCTAGCAGACTATGTTCAGGCTAGAATCTCGCTCTGGGTGCTTGGGTCAACTTGAGAAAATATACAATGGGAAAGATAGAGTGCCATTAGTGAGTGCAACTTCAGCCACTGAGGAAATGACATGTGAACCCAAAGCAGCTGTCTTGCCGGTGGTGAGGTGCGCGCCACGTGGCTTCTGGATTTGAGAGCAGACATTATGAATTGAATGTCCTGTTGGCAGTTCTCCAGAGACTGTTCGAGATGTTTATGTATTCTAATTACAAGGTTCAGGGTGGGAGCGAAAACAGTGAAAGAGTGTGTGATTAGTCTGTGCCTACATTGTGGGGACTAGGGTTGCGTGGTATACTGGTACTAACAAAATATTGCAATACCAAAAATGTAAAATGGTACGATATTATCTTGTTGCTAATTTCGGTACCATACTACCATGTGGTGCTATTAGCAAAATTTTATGGGATATGACATTTTTAGGATGAAATCAATGACAATTGATCAAATTAAAATATTGATATGGCCAAGTGTGATCATTAAACAGCAGAAGGATGTAATTTAATTCAATAATATGCAGTCTACATGCGCTGCATGCTTCGGAATCAATGAGAGGTGGTGCTCTGCTGTCTGTCATACTTCACACAAACAGATTGCTCGTGAAGCACATAATGTGGTGAGCTCGCAAGCATTTAAGCATTTCATTTAGAATGCGGACCTTATTAAAAACTACCACACAGGAGAAACTCAAAGGTCTGACAAAATAAAAGCTCTGTTTAAAGGTGCAGTATGTAAGATTCAGAAACCCTTGTTATTAATGACACCTGCGGCCTTTAAGTGAACTGCAGCCTGTTGCTCATGCTCGCGCACACACTCCATAGGGACGCGAGCGAGCATCGACCAAAATAATGACGTAACGTACAAAGAGGCTGAATGTGATTCACCGACATCATGCTGACAGATGAGGTAGCATAATTAAAATTACACAGTTATGATTGTTTTACTACAAACTTTGAGACTGTATATTATATTTGAGTCTCCAGTGCTGGAACAGGGCTAAAACAAAGTGTGGATAAAGGTCTGGTTATGCAAGACTGTAGTTTGAAGTAATCACTTTTCTCTGCATGATACATTGACTGCATTTATATGAGAGCCTATGTCGGCGTTAGCTAGCTAGCCAGCTTTATAAGTAGCTGTTAGCTAAATTTGGTGGATGATGACAGTAACTGTTTATAAAATAGACTGTACATTACAAATATGTTGACACAATTCAGTATTGATGTGATTCCATCACAACTGTCATTTTGATATATCGATGTGCTATTGTTTTATAATAGTAGAATGTATATATTTTCTATATAACCAAGTTACGTTACACTAATGAATGGAGCTTTTTGCATTATCTTGAACATTGTCTAGCATTCATTTCATGTGTTATTGTAGTTTACCTTGTGGAATAATTGCAGATTAACATTGACATTAACCTGACTTTAGTATAAAGAGAAGATCGTTTTGAAAGTTACGAAGCAAGGTAGCTTGCAGTTCGTCAGCGTCAGCAGGCAAGATCAAGTTAGTTTTTTTTTTTTTTAAAGTATATTTCACATGCTTTGCAGTTATGTAAGCTTACCTGTCCTATAAGAAGAATGCCAATTCAGGGTCGGTTTTGATCCCCAAAACCAAACGAAGGTGTTGTGCTGGGAGCCAGACGTTTGCTGGATACCATCTCTAAGATAACATTACCTAGTGTTGCAGAATGTCTGTTAACACTGTTGAATAGCAGAAGAGAAGCTATTACTGAGGCAAGGCTCTCGGGAGCACGCATAAACGTCACATCCTTTGGATTTTCCCGGCAAAAGCGACCCGCTCCCTTCGCATGAAAATCAGTCTACAGGCTTTAATAGGCAACCTAGGAAGTCCGGGAAGGGCTAATTTTTTAAGTTGCGTTACAAGCCATTCATACATTGGCAAAAAAAAAGGTGAATATTACATGAAAAAAGTTACATATTGTACCTTTAACTGGATGATTGGAATCAAAGACATTATGACATAAAAATATTACTATTGTATAGAAAAATATAATATTCAAAGTAATAGCAATAATACTTCTAATTACAATTATTTAATAATAAATGGTTTTATTATTGTTATTACTATTACATGTAAGAAATATAAAAAAACAAGTGTACTGAAAATCAGCACATTATAATTTAGCCATAGCAACATTGTGCCAAATGTAATCAGATTGTTTTCTATAATGTTCTCATTTATACTTTGAAGCTCTGTTGTGCAACATTTTATTTGACCCCCCCCCACAAAAAAACGCAATTTTTGTTGTTGAAAATGTATTATATTTTATTTGACTAAAGCTTTATATATTCATTTGATTAAACACTGTTTTGATGATAACGTTTAATTAAAACATAAAACATGGAATCCATAAAAATTAAAATTGAAAATGCAGGATTTGCAACTGCAAGACTTTATGCAGTTCTTTAAATCAAGTCATTTTCTGTGTGATTTCATCAGTAATCTGAGTCTAATTATTTGTTGCCGAAGTACCGATTTAGTATTGAGACCGAGGTACCAGGGAAGGTATCGTTCCGAAGCCAAAATTTTGTTATCGGAGCAACTCTAGTGGGGACCAAATGTTGCCACATCGATAGTAAAACCTGAAATCACCTACACTGTGGGCAGGGTTGGGAGGGTTACTTTTGAAATGTATTCCACTACGGATTACAGAATACATGCTGTAAAATGTAATTTGTAACGTATTCTGTTAGATTACTCAAGGTCAGTAACGTATTCTAAATACTTTGGATTACTTCTTCAGCACTGGTAGATTTTTTCACTCTGCCAGTACAGTAAGACAAAATACACATGTTAAAAATACATTCTATGAAAAACCTAAATATCTTATGTAGTGTTGATTCTAAAACAAGATTGTTTTAAGGATTTTTAGATATTTTTACAGGAAAACAATAAAAAAAAATTATAATCAAGATTATGATTTTTGCCCTAATATCAAAGGTCTTACTAGAAAAAAATAAATTATGATCCAACGTGAATTTTCTTGATAAAAAAATATGATGGTGCCTGGTAACGTGTGCATGTAAAATGGCTAGAAATAGCATTTTAGCTTAGCATAAAGCTGACAATTTACACAAGGTTTATTTCTATTTCTTCTGCTCCAAACTTACTTCAGACTTACTTCTCTGTCTGCTCGTATGAATGTAACACATCATAAGAAAGTGTTTCACTGCTGTTCAAATGCACTTTGGATCGCATCATTTATATGTATAAATGTTTTCCATCTGAAAGGACTAAATATTAAATGAAACAAATGACAATAAAATGCAAAATAATCTCTTCAGTAATCAAAATACTTTTTGAATGTAACTGTATTCTAATTACCAATTATTCTAATTGATTTAAACTGTAACTGCATTGAATACAGTTACTTATATTTTGTATTATAAATATGTATTCCCGTTACTTGTATTTGGTACTCCCCAACCCTGACTGTGTGACTAAGGGTAAGGATTTGGTGTGGGTCTAGGGTTAAGGTATAGCAAATAATTTGCATTATACAGCAATAACAGAAGTCAATGGGGAGTCCCAAATGTGTGTGTATAAAAGTCCATAATGTATTGGTTAAATGCTTTACAACACAACACACAGCAGTTCTTGTTGACAATGAAATGTGTTTTCTTACAATCACACCATTCAAAGAAATGAAGAGCTATATAATAGGGATAGGATGTTAAAATAATTAAAAATGTTATTTATATATAATTTTGTATTTTTATGTTATATATAACATTATATATAACATATAAATTATATATAATATTATATATGGAAAGGGATGCTTCACGGTTTCATTGACATCATCGACTTCTATCAAAACTAGCTTTGCTAATGCTAACTTTAGCATTGCTGCCAATGACAATTGAGAGTCGTGACAAACTGAGTGATTAAACATGCTCAGGGCATCTACCTGATACAAGTTTCCAAGTTGTGAGATAATGTAAACTTTCAACATGGCGGAGAAGAGAACACTTTCTGTGTCGGTGTCAAAATAAGAGTTTTCCAAGAAATCTAAAGAATGAAACCATGTTTTCTCTCCGACAACAAAACACTTGAATGTGAGTGAAATACTTGTAGGATATTTCCCACAGCACATCCGCTATGCAGCATCACTCCATGATTGCTCGGAGCAAATTACTACCACACTACATCTGAGGAATAGAGTTAAACTAACAGCTTCAGCATCAGTGTTCATCACTGCTTGGAAGTTGCGACAGAAGCAGGTAATCACACACGCTCAGCTCTCTCTCTCTCTCTCTCTCTCTCTCTCTCACTCAATTAAATTCAATTCAAATGAGCATTATTGGCATGGTCGTATACAATGTACAATGTTGCCAAAGCATTCATTAACAAAAATAAATAAATATAAAAAAAAACATGTATTACATT